>NC_084989.1:9506223-9562175 GCF_963691925.1 Scomber scombrus
ATGGCAGAATAAAAGAAACTAGAGGGATCACTCTCTCTTGCAGAGGAGATTTCCAGTTCCTGTCTCTCCTTTTTGCACACTTGTAATAGCACTTCATTTTAATTTTATAGTTTGTGTATACTCAATAGAGGAAAATTGTTTCTACGTGGTTATGCCAGTCTATTGAGAGCAAGGCAAGTGAAAAGGGAAGGAGGGTGGGGGGACACGCATGGCAAATAAAAATCTGCGGCAGTTAAAATTGAATTTGTATTCACCAGGAAGTGGGTTAACCCAGTTAAAAGTCAGGGAATCCAATAGCACAGGCTGATATGTGGTGTCGAGACAATCTCCTTTGGGGAGCTAAGGCGCTTGGCTCATATGCTGCCTACTTCGGCTCATAGCATGTTTTCAGGTAATAATAATACATCATATTGCTTAACGGCATATTTATGTAGGAACTCAGCGGGAGGAGGCATCTGGAGTGCCTTGGTGTTGTTCTTTGAAATCATCTCCTTCAGATATGTGCCACTCGCTGTTGTTATGTTTTCTCTTCCTTATCAGTTTTGCAGAGATGGAAAATTCTATTACAGAGTGTATTTGGTTTGTCACAGTCAGATGCCTTCTCTTCAGGTTGTGGGGGGTGCAGGCATTTTCCCTGGATTTCTCTTTTTTTAAGAGACGGTGTTACTGTGTTTGTGTGCGTGTGTGGCTTTCCCACTACCCCCATTCTTCTCATGCTAAAGAAGAAAGGCATATTTTCATCAAAAAAAAGGAGGAGAAAAAAAGGAGAAAAAAAAAGCAGGGAGTGGGAAAATGACAAATCTCTCGGTCTTTGTTATTGGAATATATTGACTGCTCTTGGTTCATTGACTTTTTATTACAGGAGGTAGCACAACTGTCAGCAAATAGGGAGAAATTTGTTTCAGCCATTTGCTTTGGAACATTTGAAGCTGATAATTTTTGTACTCCATGTACGCACTATGTGAACAGTTTTTTTGTGTGTGTCAGCATCAAGCATGTTTTTGCTGTGTGTGTGTGTGGATTTGTGTGTAGGAGGTACAGCTGTAAGCAGCGATGGTAGAGGGTACAATGAAAAGAAGGAGGAAGAGGAGGAATTGGAGACAGAGAGAAAGATAGAGAAAGGGAGGGGTAGAGTCAGGGAGACTAAGGCAGAAAGAGACAGCCAGACAGAGAGGTGGTTTCGGTCTACCAGGAACACACAGCTCTAGCCGCCAGCAGTCTGTCAGTGGTGGTCCCCTCATCCAGTCTGCTGCAGCATCTGCCAGAGAGGCACCAGGCTGAGCAAGACCCAGATCCTTCCACGGCCCCATCTCAAGACCAGAGCCCCATCAACTGCCTTCTCCTCCAGGCCTAGCTGTCTTCTTCTGCTCTTCCTGCCCCATATCTCACTGTCTTCACACTCACCATGTTAGTAACCCAGAATCTGGACCCTCAGGCCCATATCTATTCATTCTATGCTGCTTCAGCTTCAGATCCTTCCAGCCTCATCCCCACATAGGCCTTTTCCTCTGCTGCAGAAACAATCTCTACCACTCAAGACACCCCCGCCCCATATATCTCTTCTCCAGCCTCTTCTTACTTAACCATACTTTCATTCAGAGGGGCAGTTACCTATAGCTAAACCTTTTTTGCATATCCACACTCCGAGTACTATGGTGTAATAGTGATTTAAGAACTTTCTGTAACACTCAATGTCTACAGCAGAAGATCTTTGCTGGAAAAATCCTCTATTTCACAGGAGGCGATGTGTTGCCCAGAAGCAACAATGTTTAATACTAAATATAAGAACTATAGTACGCATGTATAGTATCAAGTCTAAAATGACGAGAAATTGAGCCTGATCAAAGAGCTCCACCTACAAGAGTAGAACTTAGTTGAGTCATATAGAAAGAAAGGGATAACTGACAGGTGATCTGCAGGAGAGGAAGGCACAACACAAAAACTTACAGTTCAGGTCTGGAAAACATGCAGCACCTGTTCAAATTCAGTGCAACTCAGGTTAGTACAAGTGCACAAAAAATAATTCCGTATCCTTAATCTTTTTTTCCTCTCCCGTCCCTATAGCTGCATATTTTTCCAGGCCCACCTCGAGGACCCTTAACCTTTAACCTCAGGCCTGACCCCAACTCCCGCTCTTCCCCCTTTGCACCGCTCTCAGCCGCTCCTCGCGGCTTTCATCCCCATTCACTTCCCATTACAAGCAACAACTACTCTCCTCCAGCTCTATCCCCATTTAAAGCCCTTTTCTCTTTCCCTGCTGGGGCTGGAGAGGGGCCGAAGCCGCAGCATCTCCCCATCCGTTAGCCAGGAGCCAGAGATCCCAGCCAGAGATGCCATCTGATACAAGTCTATCATAATGAAGGTCCAGCATGGGGCTAAATGAGTTTCCACCTCAGCCGCGTGAGGGGCTAATGACAAAACAGCCTCCCTGTGCTCCTTGGCCTGCCGCTAGCTTTAATCAGGGCATATGGCACTTGCCTAAACTGCTTGGCTATGAGGAACAGAGAGAGGAGAGGAAAAGATTTGAGAGAAAGTGGAGAAAAAACTGCAGAGGAAGTTCTACTTAAATGAAGAAAAAGAGTGTAGAAGGGACAATAGGAGGGGAGAAAAGAGTAAAAAAGAATTAGAGAAGTTTTAGAGATTAGAGAAAGTTGAAGTATCTGTGAAACAACACTGTAAAAAAGTTCACTGTAGTGCATTTTCATAGAGTAGATGTCAGAGCTTTATGCCTTTATGGTAATTATTTAGGACCTACTCAAGGCCTGTGTGGGTGCCTGATACCAGGCGGTAATCACTAATAGCTTCCATAGATTTATATTATTATCCTATATTACAGGATTTAATGTGCCTTAAATGGCAGATGATCAACAAGGGAAAACAAAAGTGCATTAGTGCCCCGGTGGCATAAAAAAGAGTGTGGAAGGGGGTGGAAGCTTAACAAATAGGCTACTCCATTTTCATAGCCCACTTTATGGCTCCCCAACTTATCCAAATTAGCTTAAAGGATTGATAATTCTTCACTAATATAAAACTGTTACTGAGCCCCTAAACTGTGACTTGCCCTTTTTTAAGGTTTTGTCATACACTAAATAGAGGGCTTGGTTGTGGAAATTAAACTGAAATCGCATAACAAGGCTTTCTTTTAATTTGATTAATTCTTTGTTGTTGTTTTAGATCCCTAGTGAAGACACCCATGACGTTTCGAGGTTATTTGTTCCACTGTGTAATGACAATTTTCTTGCACAATAACACCAGTTAAAGAGCCGCCTCAGAGCGAGTTTTTTTTTTTTTTTTTTGCCTTGAAATCACAGACTAGGCTAAGCCATAGGGGGACTAATAAACCTCACCCTTAATTCCACTGTGAGGCTACTGCTGTGCCTGCTCACTCTACAACTTCCCTACAGTCCTAATTGTATAGAGCAGGATGATCAAAACTTAATTTAGCCTCTTTGGCCCAGCGTTGGAGGCGTGTGAGGCAACAGTCATTTTTTAAAACTAAAGCGGTATAAGAGACTATATTGAACAGAATGACTGATGACCTCTCAATTTCCAATCTCAAGGCCATTAAAGTTGCACACAATTTAATAGATGTGGCCGAAGATGTTTTCGCACCCCGAATAGATCAAATAATGATTGTCTGTGTACATAAAGCGAGTTGTTCCCCAGCCACAGAGACAACTTATTAATTCCCAAACTGCATCTGTGTGTTTAGAACAGTTTGATTTCATTGTAAACTGGTGTACTGTAGGATGATTTTTGGCAGCAAAAAATAAAAAAATAAAAACAGTCAGGCTGTACCAGGCTGCACTCAGCATGGAGAAAATGAACCTATGAAACCCATGCTGACAGTTTTGGTCCCGACTGTTCCTGATTTCAACAGCACCATAACCATTCTTGGCAACCAACAAGCCCTCAGTACAATTAGCCAGCCGTCAGCAGGGTGCAAGGATTGCTTTTCCATGACAGGGACGCGATAGATGAAGGCTCAGTTTATCTAGGCAAAGGCCCTCATAGACAGCTTCTTGGACTTCCTACTGAAGCTCTCAGTTGTTTCTCCCACTTTCCTTTTCCTGCTCTCTCATATATCTCCTCCTCAATCTCACACTCAAATAATCCCTCCTCACTCCAAACATCGTCGCCCAGGTTTCCCCTCAGAGCTGGGTGATTGCTTGCAGCTGGGGTGCATTGAGAACATTTTAATATTATGCAGAAGATTAGAGCAAACTAACTACATTATTCTCCAATTACACTCATTTCATCCAACTGATGTCTTTATATCCTTCCCCTCGCCTCGATTAGCCTAATGTGAAAATGGAAGGGGGGAATGCGCTTAGGACTGTACCGATTGTTCCTTGGCTGCCTATTATTTCACTGCGCCATTAAAAGGGAGGCGTCTTTTATAGTGACTGTAAATAAAACGATTAGGGGCAGATCCAGCCGGGTGCTGGGGAAGATTTCATTTCAGGGATCTGCTTATCAACATTCTTGGAAGGTTTGGAAGGATTGCGAGGGCCTGCCACAGACGAGAAGCTACCTTCCCCCACCTTCATCCCTCAATGGCTCCGTGTCTCTCTTCGAAGCTGCATTACAGTAGAAAATCTCACACTTGCTTTGCATCTTTGTCATAAAATAAACAAATCAATTACGTTCCCTCACACATGCACGCCTCCTATCACAAACACGAGTTCAAATCGCTTCGTCTCACATGATCGTAAGCCTGCTTAATATCCTGCCAAGCATGCCCAAATTATTAGAAAGTACATGAGTGACAATTGTCAGCCAATGTTGCGGATCCACACGCACGGGTATGATAATGCTATCTGTCTGAATGTTAAAAGAGAAAAAGCTCCCTCACCTCACCCTTGCCAATGCAGGAAGCTTTTTTTTTTTTTTTTTTTTTTAATTGTGGGTGTTCTGCACAAAGCAAATGTGGCAAAGAACATGGAAGAAGACCCCAAACCAGAGAGCTCCTCCAGTCGTATTATCCCAGGTCTTTGCTCTCTATGTGTGCAACAAGTCCATAAACCAGGAGCATGCAGCTTCATTATGGAATCATTCATAGATATTTGGAGCACATGGGCCTTTTTAATCATGCACCGAAAACTAGAAATCAGCTAGCTACCAACAGCTCTTCTAAATATATTGAGATAGCACAGTTGCCTTCACTGTGGATATTGTTTTTAAGAGGTCTAAAAATATTGAATGCATGGATGGGCTTTAAAGAATAAATGTAGTGTATCATGAAAACCAGAAATGTTTATAAGTGGTTGAAAAATGTCCAGCTTTGTGAAATTCAAACTGCTGTTCTTAAAAAGTTGTGAGGCTTTTCCAAGGATAACATAATATACTCATATACATTTGCTCATTTTTTGACAGATGTATTTGCCCAGAGCAATTTAAACTTAAAATAGTTTTTACACATGTATTGGGAGCAATTCATAGCTCAGTGTTTTTGCTCAAGAGCAGTTTAACATATGGGGCTCAGAGATCAATGGCTGACCCATGTAAAGATTTCTTTCTTTTTTTTTGGCATGTCAATTGGTCAGGCTATTGTACGGGATAATATCATCTGATTTTCTGATGAACCAAGTCAATTTATAATCCATTCATAAGTAAATATAAGAAAACAATTCAGAAAAATGCATTGGCTGAAGGCAGATGTGTGTGTTATGCTTACAGTTACCAACACATTGGACCTGCTTTATCTTATGTCTTATCAAACTTCATTATGTAACTACATGGAAACAAAGGATTTTAGCTTGGATGTTGACAGAATGGTTTCAAACTGCATTGCATGGGTTTCTAGCTTGCAGTAGTGATTTAGCCTTGACCACACATGTGTCTTGTAAGACTATGGATAGATCTTGTTAGATGATAAAATAAAAAAAAGAAATGCATGTGTTATTATTACATCAACTCATTACATGCTGTGTTCCATATTAAGCATTGCTGTGACATTACATTGAAACCCCTCTGGGCTATACTGAGGCACCCTTGTAATGTTTGTTTTTCTTTTCTTTCTCTCTTTCCCTCTCTCTCCTTTAGTTTCTTGGATTGACTTCTCTTTTGTGCTGGATAGCAGGGACGCACAGTGTAGATTTCAGTTGTACGGCGGTTGTTTCATAGCTTGCAGCATGTTTGTCTATGGTGGCATTCCTCAATTCCATTCAGCACACAAGAAGACCCCCTCAGGCCGGGCATATCCCAGCGTCCTATGCTCCTCTACCATCCAGGAGATGGACCATGCAAACATCTGATCTCTTTCCTAAACACACTAGTGTGCTGGTATATGCACAAATGGACGCGCACACAGAAACACATGCACAAACACAAAAACACAGTGACACATATACTCATGCGCACACTTACACACACTTGACACACACCACAAACCACCATCTCCACAGTCAGTACTTGCTCCTGTATCACATTGCAGTAAATCCAGTTACGAAGCTCTGTGGGGAGAGAAAATAAGAGATACAGTTACCAGGTCTGGAATGGTTTGACCTAAGCTGTGTCATCATGTACTGATGCCATTGTCTAATGAAATGTTTGAATATGACAGATCCACAAAGCCCTTTAGTGTGTCAGCATTGGTAATTTATTACAGTGAAATTTTCCACTTACGAGATCTGAAACAGGCTTCAGGACAGTGTTTTCTCCCAGATATTTTTCTTCATGCAGGACAGAAACCCCTTTGAAACGGCATGTATTAACGCATGACACTTTGAAACTCAAGTAAGAACAATTGCCAAATTTGGAGCCTTCTCTAGATTAGGCGGCCTTTTCAGTCCAATTTAGTCTGAGGTAGGGATAAAAACTCTGAGATTGAAGGTTATGTTTTATTGTGGGGGAGATAGGCTCTTTAAAATCTTGACAGGTCACTTTGTTTACTGGAGGTAAAACTGTTCTGACCATAATTTCCTTTGGAACTGGAGCAAAGTCTGATGCTTTGACCTTTTGCAAATTAATCTGATCAAACTTGAGCACTTCAAGTAATTACACAGTAAACCTGCTTTGACAAGACCTATCTGGACTGAAATAGTGACCATATATCAGAGCAAAAAACAATGCTGTGTGGACTCACTGTCTGAGCGGTAGGATGCGGTGCTCAGCAAGAGTAGAATGCAGTGCGATTTCAAGGTTCCTAGATCGCGCAACCATAAAACTTGTCTGTAAAATGGAGTTTATGAGAGCTGGTGGGGGCTGAAGAGTTTTGTTCATTCTTTCTGTATGAGTCATTATGGTGAAGGAAGAAAAGAAAAAAAACGGAAAGAAGGTGGAAAAAAATAAGAAAAGGGACCAAAGTCAGTGAGGGGAAACACAGTACGAGAGGGAAAAAAAAAAAGATGTTGAATGGACATCAATCCGTCCTCCATTGCAGCTGTGAGTGTTAGAGGCCTCACAGCCAGATCCCTGAATTGGAGCTTTACAACCATGTGGTTTCCTACAGAGCCCATGTAGTGGAACCAGAATCACTGTTACCACGTACGGAGTAAGCAATGCCTCAATGGATGAGCCTTAAAACAGAAGCCCATCATTCTTAGTGCATGACCTGCTGCCTCAGGGGACATCAGGACTGACCAGACACAACCTTTCTCCTCAGACTATCATGAGTGTTTTCAGAGTGTGTGCATTCTACACTATATAGTGGCAGCCACCCATGAAGTTTTGCATTGTCTTTCCTCCATCTCGTGTAGTGTTGGTTGTTATAACTGTAGAATCATACAGGCCTTAATCAGTAGGCAATATTGAATTTACACTGACTTGCTACTACATTATGTACACTTTATTGTCCACCAAAACACAATCAGAAATTTTGGGAGTTGTTAAACACTTAGCAGGTGGAGACTGCGGTTCAGTAGCTACTGGAATCCACCCAGCTAAGTTAGGTAGCTAGCTAAGGCAGCTAAGTGGCGAATAAATGAGTAATAAGTTATCCAAATTGGTTTTCACCATGCACGTTGGATACAACAACCGATAACTATGATTCCAAAACTTTATGTCAAAAACTCTCTAAATGTTTCATTACAAATCCCCTTTTGAAGAATGGCTATGTTCTGAGGACATCATTCATCTTATAATACACAGCCTGAATAGTAGTAGCGTCCAGTTCATTGTTACCATGTCCGTGTCTGCAAACATCTGCAGACTTGCACACTGACATCCTGATGTGCAAGCACTTCTATATATGTACTTCAATCAGGGGTTTGTGTATGCAGTCACGTTCCACACTTGAAACACTTGAAAACAAGGTAGTTGGCAACCTCATGACAGCAAGATGAAAAGTTTCTTGTTGATGAGAAGATGCCTGATGAAGGTCTGAAATGTTGTTATTTCTCAAAACAAACATAAGCGAGCGAGGCAGCGTGCATGAGCTTTTTTATTTTTTTGACTCCTCCTTCGCACCTGCTGCTACTCAGGTGTGCAGAGATTCCTTTCTTTATTTTTTACAGAACAGAAAGAAATTGAAAAAGAATTTTGTGTGCACCAGTTCAATGAGAATAGGACAAGGTATGGGGAATACAGTACATGCATACAATACAGGAAATCAGCATTAAATTAGCTTTTCTTGTGCATGCACAGTGGGTGTGCTTGTGTACAATCTGTCACAAAGTTTAGGCTGGGTGAATTACGAAATCTATGTCACATGGAGCCTTGCAGCCAAATAGGTGCAGAAACTGTAAATCAGCCTTTAAGCTTTGTTTACTGTCAGAATTTGAAATTTTTTTAAACATTTAAAGATAGGGTGAAAGGTTTCCAAATCCCTTTTAACCTGAACACTGAAGTCACAGTTGAAATAATGGGTTTTGAGATACCAGTCAAACCTGACCCAAACAGAAGGGAGAATAACACTACATCAGTCAAACTATAATATATATACGTTGCTTTGGAAGTGCATACTGGATGGCATACCATGAAGTGTAAGTGTAATTAGATTTATTCATAGTGGAAACTCAGGTGAAGTGAGCTAACACTCCTCTCCTCTCCCGTTGTTCGATGAGTCAAAAACAGATCATATTTCCACAGGTGGCTGTGAGACGAACTCGCCCTGGAATGTTGAAGAACATAAATCTCCATAATTGCATGGTATCGATCAGATAACTAAAGCTACAACTGGCGAGGGAGACACCCTTTTTTTAAACTCTGTGCCATTTTTCATGCTTTTATCTGACATCAAGAGGGGAGTGTTATTCACTTAACGTGCACACACAAGCACATGCACACTCCATTTCTCTCACAGAAACACACATATGAATGCTGATACATCCATGTCTAGCAGAGCCACTCACACTTCTATGGAAAAAGTAAGGATGTCAAAAGATGTGCTTGGAATATGTTTTCACTGCTCTGACTTTGACTGCATACATTGAAAGTATTCACGGAGACTCGCAGAGGCCCGTGACATCAGTGTCCTGTAATTGATGGGACAATGTCAAGACTTCTAAAATCCGTAAACCTCTGCAGCATGACTGCACAGTATGACTTGACTGAGGAAAGAGAGACAAGTCTTTTCATCCAGACTGACTTCCATGACATGTGCTCTCCACTTTTCTCTTGCGTGTCTTCACTTGACAGTACAGAACAAGGCCTAAATCCTCAAAAGTGAATCCAGCCACATAAAGCATCTCGGGCATTCTGTGACTGTTTGTCTTCATGTCTGTGTTTACATATAGTGAGTATACATGTAAACCACATACGGTATCTCTTTATTCCACTCAAGGAGGGTGGACACTTTTGCGATATCTTGAACTGATTAACTATAGATTTTGCAGTCTTTGCTAGCTTTTCAAGAGCTCTAAGAAAAGATATGATTTTCTACCATTTGCTTTTACAAACTGGTGATATTGGGCCTTTTCTACAATGCACATTTTTTATACTCTGGTTTTCATGATTTGGCTAGGCTGACAGATTTCATTCTCAATTGTTTAATCCCCACCTCTGGAAACACATGTCTTTCCTGGTCTTTATTAAGTTTTGTTTGTCTGTATTTTTTTTCCACAGTGCCCTACTCATCAGCCACACTGTTCAAGTGAATGAAGAAAAGAAACACCATAAACTTTTTCTACAAGAGGTACACAAAATTGTATACCATTAAAGACTGTAATTACATTCATTTGAAAACAAAGGACATGATAGAAGGGCTTGACCACAAGCTGTATACAGAACGTATGTCAGCTTTCTCATGCATTTTCCCAGAGTCTGCATGCACTGTAAACAAAGTGAGATAGTTTCTTCAGTTCAGGCTTCTGAACTCTTAAACCTCAGGTTGCCAAGAGTGACATCAGCAGCCTCAGACACAGATCCATCTCTCCCCTCAGGGCTTGGGGAGGAGGGAAGGGAAGAAGTTGGGATGGAGGGCGGAGAAAGAGAGGAGGGGGGGGGTTGAGGTCGGTTGGTGGAGGGGTGGGGTTATAGGTCCCCTTCTCTGCCAGGTGTGCTTTTCACACAAACACACACATCCTCTCCCCTTGCACAGCGGTGTCGGCGGAGGGGTGAAAAATGACAAGAGCAGACACTGGAGCCGGCATGACAGAGAGTTTGTGCTGCTGCAGTGAGTTCCCACAAATCTCACAATGTTGGGATTAACATACACTCATACTCTTCATCGTCTTAAAGTCCATAGTCTTATTGATGATGAGGGGATATAATCCCTTATGCTTCTTAAAGGAAAGATGGTCACATATTGTAAATCACATGGGTCACTCAATGGACAGAGAAGTCCATAACTTTTGAGTTGACTGAGTTGTGATGCAGCATAATCTTTTTTCTCTGTACAATAACAATATGTTTTCTTTTTTTCTTCTTTTTTCACCCAGGTCAACATACACACACAATAGATAAGGGAAAAAAGAAAACACTGTTATTTTTTTTTTTTTTAAACAAACGTTTATAACCTTACATGTGGAATTTAGAATAAAAATATAATAAATTGTGATATTTGCTGACAACACACATTTGCCTAACGATTTTTCATGTTATTTTAAACTGAAAGATTTTGGAAAACATTAAAAGTTTGGCAGTTTTTGTTAAAAGGTAACGTTTTAATCATAAGAATTGCTGAAAATAAAATCAAGTCTTTTTCAGTTACTGTAGTACTGTAGGATATATCCCATTCAACACCAAAACCAAGTTTAAAAGATTTTCCAAAACACCATTTCAGTGCTTAACTTCTGCATATTTCTAGTCATGCCAATACTCATGCTTTCATTGACTCTTCACATGATTTGTTTTTAAGAGAGTTCATTTTATATCTACAGAGGGAATTGATCAGTACAGGTCTCTGTAGTGAGATATGCCTCAAAATTAAATTAGTGTTTATCTCAGTTTGACAGAAGCTATTAAGAACATGAATTTAAAATGAACTCATGTTCACAGGGAGTACTGTCTGCTGGTATATCTGATGCTAATCGGTACCAACTTTAAATCAGAAGCAGAAGATGTGACTGGCTCCAGCTTGTGCTAATGAACAGGCCATACAGTGATAGGACAAACATCCCTGGGTCACCATGTCATAGCTTCCCTGCCATTAATTACAACTCAGCCGGTGCGTATAAGCTACTAATGATTATCTAAAGATACAGCAGATTATCTCCGGATGTGAGCTCTTTGGGAAACATAAATATTCTACCTCTTCTTTCCTCTTTTTCATTCAGCCCGCTGGTTTTGTCTGTGGGACCAGGGGTTCCTCACATGGTGCCCATTATTGTCAAGTAAGAAAATGATGGCTGGTTAAGACCACCAGTGCAGTTTTTTTTTTTTTTAAATTCCGCCAGCAGAATTTGAATTTCTTTGTTTTTCATTAAGTTTTTGCAGATCTAGAATTTAAATTTCCACGAGCCTGCAAAACACTCAGAATCTGATTGTTCTTTGTTTGGATAAAGTGAAATAGAAAATGTCAATAGTAGGTGAAAAAATACATTTCAAACTGCAGTGTAAATTCAACCCATTCCAGCCATGCTGCAGTTATTTGTTAAGAATCTTGTGAATGCGATCCCTTTAATTCAGGGGAAATTTCTTGACTTTAGTAAGTAAGTAACTTTATTTATATAGCACCTTTCAAGAGCAGAGATGTCACAAAGTGCTTCACAGAGGAAATAAAGCAGAAAGCACCCATACTGACATAAAACAAAAAAACACAATGAATAGAAAGTAGAAAACTAACACAAAGACAAATGTGAACAAATGGGTCTTGAGCTGCTTTTTAAACGTGTCCACAGATCTTAAATCCAATGTTAGAAAGTTCCGGTTTTGGAGCCACAACTTCAAAAGCACAGTCCCTTTTAGTTTTAAGCGTCGTTCTAGGAACAACCAGAAAACCCTGATCAGAGGACCTTAGAGACCTGCTGCATTACCCTTATTGTGGGCGTTTATTTCCTTTTAATGATAGTTAAACTCAACAGTTTGATTCTTGCAAGGTAATAAAATATAGGATGCACATTTATTTGTATCTATAACAGAAAGCTATTTTTTTTAACATTTATGAATGCACTGTATTCATTCAGACTGGTGACACAGGAATAATGACCATGTCTCTATGTTAATCATATAATGAAATGAGGTCACTGACAAGGGTCTGTAAGCAAGTGAATTGTTTATACAAGGCAGAATTTTAATCATAAATATGTACTAATCCATTCTTATTTGATGTGTTTAATGTGCTGATGAAGCTTGACTTGTAAAGAATGTGTAGTCTCTTGATTTAGCTTTCTTTCTAACTTTGTTTTGCTGTGAGTAAACCAAGTCTTTTCTCTCTGAAGTAAACACAAATACTAATGACAAAACACCAAGGATAGGAAAAGAATGACCCTCTGGAAGTAGAAAGTACACAGTTTCTGGTCCTCCATGTGCTTTGGATTGTGTATTTATTAAGTTGGAATAGGAGCAATTGTGCCAAAGTGAAAAGCTGAATACCTTTGTTTGCAAAAGGATTATACTAATTACAAAAGAAGTGTTCCAGAATACATTTCAGCTTTCAAAGATCATATCTATTAACTTCATCAAATCTGCAATTTGCCAATTATATTAATTGATATCCAAATGTCACTCATTTCTTGTTTTATTGTTGCTTCTTGTCAGTGCATTTCTGCTCTGAGACCAAAGGCAAAGCACAGCACTTTAAAAATGCAGCGCTAACAATAAATAATTTAGGCAATTGAGACTAAATGAAAAATTATCAATGATAATATTTCTACTCCAAACTTTTAACACACATTCCTTGCTGTGCATGCATATTATAGTATTCATATTTTTCTATAATTGCTGACTTAGAATCACTGCGCCCGTTTTATAGATTATCCGTTAATGTAGAAAAGTGAATCTCGGCATGAGCTCATCACCAAAACATCCCCTCTAAACAAATGGTGAGACAACTGGCTTTCTGCTTTATCTTGAACAAAAGGCATCTATGGTTACATCTTCTTGGTTACAGAAACATGACACAGTGTTTTTACTCCAACACTTTCGACTGATTCCAGATTGTGTTCCCCAAGGGCTCCAGTGTAATTTGGTAATTTGTCCACGGTTACCTTTTAGCATTTTTACAACTTTTTGATGGAATGTAGTCGTACAAAAGGCCGGTGTGGCATCATTATACAGTACAAAAAGTCTCTGGACATTCATTCATACCTATGGTGCATCAGTGTGAAGTTACAGTAATACTGAGGAGGTTGGGTTTCAGGGATAATAACAGCCAATGGTCCTTTTGGTTGCCCTCATGTTCAAGGAATTCCCCTATTCTGGGCTTTTTATTGAAGTGTCAGTGCATTGGTGTCACTTTTGGATACTGTAACAGTATAGTGTATTGAAATGCATGAAAATTACCTAGAAAATTATAGGAGATTATGTAATATAGTACCAATAATAATCACTTTTCAATTTTCATATTTTACTATTGCTTACTATATTTTTTTGTTGTATATTCCTTTGTAGTGGATATTTAATTTCTCCTGGAGGACAAATTAAATCAGAACAGCACAACACATCTGGTCTCATTTCATTCCCTCTGCGACAGTATGGGCACAAGAGGCTCGGGTGAAGGGGAAGACCACAGGACACAGAATAAAGCTAGTTCCCTGTCCATTACCGACCATGAGACTCTGCTGATACATGGTGGCACCCTTCTATACAAATCCCCTTGATATCTGCTACACACACGCTTACACTCAGAGGCAGGCGGCAGCCTAAACTTACTCTGTCACTCTGCCGTACTCAGATTCCTACAGAGGAGGAAAGGGGCCCCCACGGGGACCCTAATCGCTAAAGCAAAGGGTCATCCATCAAGTTAGGCTCAGTGGGGACATTAGGGGAAAAGGCAGAGGAGGGATGAACAGCATAGGGGAGGGAGAAGTAACAGGGAGAGACAGAAATGGACAATAGGGGGTGGGGGGGATTGAGAAAGAAACAGATTGAAATACAATGAAGAGAGAGACAGAGGCAGAGCCAGGCTCTGTGTTTGTTTAGGGTCTGTCTCTGTCATTGTGTCGCTGTGGTAGAGGGGTTACGGGGGTGTCTCTCGGACACTGGGGGCTGCTGTGCTCTGCTGATAGTCCTGCGACTGAGCATATGTCACCAGTCTAGCGCGAACGAGGGCGCTGCCTCTGCTGGGGCACACGTCATTAGCACCATCTGTGACAGTACCCATGAGGCCCTGGTGCGCGCAAATACGCTGGTTTTGTTCTTTTGGGGAGGGAGTGGAAAATGAGAGAGGAAGGGGTACTACTTGGTTATGTGTGTACCCTGTTTCTTCCAGGGTCACTGCTGTTCAACTAGAGCTCGTATTGACGGAGGAGGGGTGAGTGAACCCAAGGTACCAGCGTAATGTGTGTGTGTGACGGTGTGAAAGTGAGAATGTGTGATTAGGGGTGCACGTGTGCATTTACGTGTGTTTGTGAATCAACTCTCCATGTGCACACAGTGTCATGCATACGTACCAGTGAGTCCAGGACACCAGTATGGCAATGATTACAGCCCTTTGGGAGGGAGGGTAAGACGGGCCCGGGGTCCGCTTGTTGTAGTCGTGTTGAGTCCAGATAGAGGAAATGCTGCAATAATAAGAACAGGAAGGGTAAATGGCCTATCAAACACACCCCTCTCTGACCTCCCCTGAGCCCGGCCGACCAGGATGAAAGATCCAGCCACTTTCTTCTCCTTAATGGTTTCCTTGGTAATCAGCGCAGCGGAAGTGCTCCAGTCCGGGGTGATTAGCCAGGGCTAGGATTCCTTAATCGCACCGGCCCCGTTCTCATGCTTTGAAAAAAAAAAGGAGGGAGTGGGAAGGAGGGAAGAGGAAGCAAGGGTGATAACACGGCTGTGTGTTTAAAGAGAAAGCAAAGGGGGAGAGATGTTTGGATACGAGAAGATTTGGGAGGGCCACAAGCAGAGAAGTCAGAATTGACGTTACTTGGCTTCCTATGGATTTGGCTTGACAGTTCGTTGTGTTTCTTCAAAGACGTGGAAACAGACAGAGAGAGAGAGAGAGAGAGAGAGAGAGAGAGAGAGAGAGAGAGAGAGAGAGAGAGAGAGAGGGTTCAAGTTAATCAGAAGAGATCATGTAAGTTTCAGGAAGTCTGTAAAAGTCAAAAGCCAAAGGACTCTCATTGAGAAAACAGACATTCATGAGGTGACTGCATGCTAATCTGGCTGAAACATGACCTCCCAGACACCAATGACTCATGGCATAGGCTAACATTTAGATGTTGCAAGCAAGTGGCAGGGATTTACCATATTTATCTAGGATGTGTTTTATTTACATTTCTTTTCTTCATCCGCCAACAGCTTTCAGTAAAATCTACCAACAATGTTTGGCTGTGTAGGATTTGTTTTCAGCACTGTGATTTGGCTTCAGCCTCCAGTTTAAACAATAATTAAATACTCAGAGAGGCCAGAGACTACAGTATACTGTACATATTCCTTACAACACAGCTCACATCATTCTTTATTCAAATAACTCTTAATATACAGGATTACTGTTGATTAGGATTACTGACGTATAGTCTTACAGGAGTTCTAGCATTTGATAGTGGGGTAAATTCCTCAGACAGTAAAATGAGAGCCTGTCTGTGGGCTGATGGTGACTGATGCTGGGGTCAGAGCATTTAGCCTAACCACAGAATTGCAGACTGCATGAGTCACAGTTACAGGCAACACTCTCTGTTCCCACAGGTTGCTACTTCAATCAAGTCTAGGACTGGAGCATTTTCCTCATGTTTGTACAGAACAATCATCTCTTACCAATATAACCAAAACTAATGCTGTTTCCCCACTGGTTCTTGTATTGAAAGACTGCACCACATTTGTCATAATCATAATATAAGAATTGCTGAACAATGTTTGGATATGTTTGTTTTGTCTTGTATCAACAATGGAATCAGTTCCCAATTGTAATACTATAATTTTGGATGGTGTCCATTTTCATACATAGAAATAGCAAGTATTTGATTTTTATACCACAATTGTATGTTATTTTTAAAGATGAAAAAAAGCTTTATTATCTGCAAAGAACTGGACACCTGAACACCAAAAATAACTACAATTGATTATCTGTCACACCTGGTGACCCAATCACATGGGGTGACCATGCCCAATTGTTCAGTAATAACTACCTGCAATTAAATTAGTTAAATAAAGAAAATCAGTTAACCAACTATATAAAATTTCATATAAAATAATTTATTATGGAAGATTTTACAAAATATTTGTAAACGTAAGTGGGAAAGAATCTCAATCAAGAGAATGATTGACTAGCTAATTTTATTTTTATTTATTTATTTTTTTTGGGGGGGGGGGGGTGCATGACTTGACAACTTCCCAAGCTGACTTAGTGATATTATCACAGAAATCAAAGAGCTGCGGTGAAACAGTATCATTTTAGGTGCCCTTGTGGTTTTCTTTCAGGAGCCGCATTCCTAATGCATTGAAGCTCCTATCTGTTTTCCTTTGCTAATATTCCCTTGATGTTTAATGCGGCGTTCAATTTCCCTGTCGACAATGACAATGTACAGTGGCAACATTCTTCAAACATACCTAAACACACAAACATCCAAGCCTTGGATTTGTTTTCATTTAGGAATTCCCCTACTGAGCCCTGATGTTCCCACCCAGTCAAACCAGCTTGTGCCTTAACTATATTTCAAAGATCACGTTACAACAGTTGGTTTCCAAAATGTCTTTTGGTATTGTGAACATGCTTACAAACAGGTATCGTGTATGTCCACTTACGGACATGACAATGAGTGACCCCACCCAGGCTTTTGTCTTAGCTGCTACAGGGATTTGGCATCTCACAGTGCAACTTCTCATGTATCATGCTTTAAAAAATTCCCCTATCCGTGCTTTTAGCATGACTTCTGTGGAAATATGCCCACACACAGGCAAACAGCTACTATAAGTTTGTTGGCAAACAAGTACACACACACACACACACACACACACACACACACACACACACACACACACACACACACACACACACACACACACACACACACACACACACACACACACACACAGGATTATAGAGCATTTGAAATACTCTAAAATGATTGCTTTCACTCTTGTCTCTTCTATGTTTAAGTCCTGGGGGCTCTGCAGGTGTGTGTCTCTAAATACATTACTCTCATACCTGCACACATCTTTAGCTGTTGACCTCAACCTACACCCCCCACCCCCACCCCCCCCCACCTCAGCCATAACTGGGCGTATTTAGCTAACAATACCTAAATTGCTCATATGAACATGTCACTTTAAATCATCCTAATGTCAGGCTTATATATTACAAAATTCCCAGAAATGCCCTCTGGCTGACAGACCAATAGGTGATGTGAAAGGTGAAGGTGAAGAAATTAATATAGCTATTAAGCTGCCCACATTTCTTTTTCCCTGAGCATCTTCAGTGACAAAAAGTATTAGTTTCCACCTGGTGTAAAGGTTCCCAGCTCAGTGTGTCTTTTGAACTTAATGGGAGCTGAGGAGTGTAACTGTTTGAGCTGTAAATGTCTCACAGTGCTATGACCCTTTGCCACCGCAATGGATAAAAGAAAGATAGGGGGGCTATGTGCAGAAGGCAAGTAGGAGAGAAAGAGGGAGAGGCACATAGAAGATTGTACAAAACAGATGAGACAGAACAAAAGACGGTAGACAGAGAGATAAGGAGAGAGAGCTCGACGGACAGACACACCAGGCGTCTCTGTCTCACCATCCTGTAGTCAGTGAGCTGTCAGCGATCCTCCCTGCCTGCTCTATGGGTACAGCCCCGCGAGCGATGGCATTTCAAATAGCCTTATAAATCAAGAGTTATGTTATGTCACCCTGCCACTGCCATTAACACACAGAAGAAAAAACCACCACCCTTTTTTTTTTCAGTAGCACGTAGGCTTTATATTACTGTGTGCATCCCCTACTGAACAGTTAATATTTTACATCGGGCTCGTTCTCAGGCTGTAACTGAAATTTCAGAAACGTATCTTTATCTTGAGTCCAAGTCTCGAGAAAACTTACCGGCGCTCTTGCCATCAGGGGATCCATGAGAAACTGGCCCCTGACCCATTTCGGCTCCTAACCTGTAGGTAAAGAAACGCTCAACAATTACCTCAGCAATTACGAATGAGGTACCCTTGAGCAAGGCACTTGACCTCCAGTAGCTGAAGTGAAACTGCTCATTGGGCAGTAGTCTAAGATTGCGGTTGCACAAGGCTCACAGGTATGAAATGTGCATCTGGATGTTTATTATTATTATTACTACTCTTATTATTATTATATTTGTTTTGGTTCTTTTGGGGTTTTTTGTAAAGGAACCAACATGACATCAGGACTGTTTTGTATTTATATAGATCTCAGCTCTTTCAGCAATCCATTTAAAACCAAAGCATCTCTGTGTGAAACTAAATGATTCAAACATTATTATCCCACAAAAGCTTGAAACCTTTGTTTGATTAAATGACTTACTGTTCTGTGCCAGAGCAATGCTGTTTCCAAACAACTTATCTTAATGATAGACAGATGGCAAAGGAATTCATTGCTACACCAATGTGCCTCGTGTCACCTTGAAAACTTTTTTTTTTTAATGCCCCACACGACCCTCCACACCTGCTGCAAAACAATTTCCCCTGCAAAGCAAGTCATCCGTAATACATGTAAGTCACGGTTGCCAGGGTTAAATATAGGAATCATGCACAGAGGGGTAATCAGGAGTTCTCATCGCAGGATCCCCCGAGACTGATCCCCGGCGTGTGACATGGCTGTCAAAACACTGACGGATTGTTTTACCAACACGCGCACGCATCCACACACAAACACGCAGCAGCATGCATGCACATACACAACAGCACGCAAGCACAAACACGCACACAAAGTCACACTGACAGATTGTTTTACCAACTCCATAGGCTTGACTGACACATATTCTCCTGGGTATCCTCCCAGCTCTCTGCTTTACGAGGTAAATACAATCGAACAATTTGGCGCTGTAAGTTTTGTTATTTAATAAAGACCAGACTTTTTGTCAGATGACACTATCAGTATCTGATAAAGCCAGGCAGTAAATACAATTTTACATATATCATTTCCTAAAAATGTATGTACTTCTACTTTATTTGATTACAGTGTCCAATGCAATGTCTATGCAAAAAACAAAGAAAAATACTTAAGCATATTAGTTTGCTTCTTAAGGAGCATCACTCTAAATTATTTCAAATTTCCTTCAGATTTTTTAGCTTGAATGTAAAACAGACATGCAGAAGTGCAGCAGTCAGGTGCCCTGTTGGATTCTGTCTGTCATTCCATTAGCCAAATCATGAGCTTTTGAACATGTCAAAAATCCAATAACCCTATTAAACCGCATTGACATATGACAGTTAATTCTGTTGCCGTATGTCATTATGGAGAATATATTGGTTAAATGCTTCCTGGGACAGATGCTTCTTTGAGGCTAATCAGTAGTAATTGATGGTCCAATTGGGTTAGAGTGGCCTTGCTCTGGCCAGTGTCTTTGGCCTGAAGCTTTCAGGGGGACAGGCAGAGGAACGGATAGACTGAGACACACACTGATTTTGGCTGTGCCAGTGCTTCATAAACAGTTTCTGGATCACAGCAGGATGAAACGGAACACCTTGTACCCGCATGATGGCAATTTGTGGAAACACTGTTAGACGCTGTGACTGGTAATGCTCTTTAAACAGCTTTGTTCCATGCCTTCTAGTGTAAGATGTGTGGTTGTTTAAGAAGTGGGGGTAGAAATAATGTTGTGTACTAACAGCAGTTATGTGTTTGGTAGTAGAAGGCAACTGTAGCAGTGTGGGTATTAACGAAATGTACTTTTAAATCTACCTCTAATAAATGCAGGTAAGCCTCAATGATATTACTGTGACATGACTGATAATAACAGCACAAACATACATAGAACATACATACACATATTACTTTTAATTCTCATCTTTATACATTATTTAATCATAGAGACTTAAGTACTACAGCACTTGCTATTAGATTTAAAAAACAAAACAAACCCCCCCCCCCCCCAACTATTTTACTTATAATGGCTGCAATTGTCACAGGTGACCATTTTGGCTAATGTTAAATGCTACTATGAAAAAATACCAATGTCAGTTACACAGCAACATTTTTGTAACATTACCTAACCAAAGAAAAAAAAACAACCTACCAGAGCCATGGACATACCAGACCAAATAAAGGTGTATTGAAAACTGCCAATGTCCTTTACTGATCAGTGGTTTGACTTTAAGAGAGAGAATGTTATATCTTTCTTCAGAAGTTATACAATTTCATTTGAAACCCACCATGGCTAAAACAAAGTTAGATTAATTTGTAAGGATACGAAAAATAACTACAGCTTTCAGGGTGACAGTAATACATCATTATACCACCCGGTCTCATCCACAGTTTGTGAAATACTCATGAAATGTAATCTTTTGATTCATGCATATGGACACAAATTTTCCCCTTTTATTTATTTAAATTTTAAATTTTTTGCGACTCTCAGCACAACTTTCAAACTAATGTATTTCAGTTGAAAGTATACATCACCACACCTTGTTTGATTGACAGATGCAATCTATTGACATCTATGTAAGGTGACACATTTCCATGTCTGGAGGTGGCAGGCTAGTTGGATGGCTACAAAGATAGGTGTTTAAAAAAGGGCCTCGTTTTAAGGAAATAACAGAAGAAACTTTACTATTTAATTTAATTTTTACTATTTTACTATTTATTTTAAGCCATACCATGATCTTTCCCTAACCACCTGATTTTTGTGTACTACAGCACTGTGACACCATAAAACATCTTTCTTTTTTCTTTTTTTTTTAACATTGATGTGTAATGGTTTCCGAGTCCTGACCAATTAAAAAAAGAGGTACAGACACGAAAAATTGAAATACATTAGTTTGAAGAGTGTGCTGTGTATCATGACAAAAAAGGTACATTCGTATCCATGTACACAAATTTATAGATTACATTTCGTGACCATTTCACAAACTGCGTGAAACTTGGTTGATCTTACAGTTCTTGATAGTTTCATGATATCTACTAACATTTTCCTCGAATCTTATCTGTCCAGCGTTTAGTTTAGCATAGTTCCTCACTCTACTGTCCACAGTCTGACTCTTGACATGTCATGGTTTTAGCCTGGTAGTAAATCTTAAAAGTCGCTAAAAGAGAAACATTAGTTTACATACACTTACATTAGTAAGCAGAACTTATTAGTTCTGGTTTTGCTTCAACTTTTTATACTAAAATTGTCATAACAAATACAAAAACAAGCAAATAAATAATAGATTGAACCGGTTCTTTCTTCTTTTTTTTAGACAAACACCACACTTGTATACATTATAACACACTGACAGATAAGGCATACTGAGACATGTTTACCAGCAGCACTCACATAAAGTAACCAGCAAAATCCCTGAAGACTTTTCTAAGTGAATAATCTGTAAATTAGGACATGGAAAAAAGCTTTAATGATGCCCAGCAAAACATTTGACATCCCAGCCTGTCATGTTTTGGAATGGCCTTCAGACTTCACTTTGTTGCATTATACATCAACCCTTACCCTACATATTACATTTGCAATCCAGGGGCAAATATTTTCAATTGTGGGTGGGGGAAGAGGGGTTGATTTCTATGCTCTGGCAATTTGATACCACAGCACTTGAGAGTTATCATCGGAGTGGCCGTAAGCTCCGGAGCAATTCATAATTGTGTTCTCTCATCTCATATTGCAGCAGCTGAAGTTTTTAGTTTTTTTTATTTATTTTCTCTGCAGCACACATATAACACCCACACAAACAAATACATACACACACACACACACACACACACACACACACACACACACACACACACACACACACACACACACACACACACACACACACACACACACACACACACACACACACACATACACATACATACACACATAATCACATAGATGTCTCATCCCAGCACTTTTTTTGATGATACATTAAATGGTGTAAAGTTGCATCTTGCTCTATGTGCACATGTATGCGTGTGTGTATGTGTGTGTGTGTGTGTGTGTGTGTGTGTGTGTGTGTGTGTGTGTGTATGTGTGTGTGTGTGTGTGTGTGTGTGTGTGTTTGAAGCAGGGATCCTCCACCTGTGCTGGTTGGGAGTTAATCCGGTTAGGTCCCAGTCTCGTCTTCGCGGCTGAGCGGTGTGGTTGAAGCTCCACTGTGCCCTGCGGGGGCCTGGGGCGCCTCTCCAGCCCAACGCCTTGGCTTAAGCGTGGCGCGGTAAGGAGATGAGGCCGGCTCGGCCTTCGTTACAGAAATTAGATGGATCAGGGAGTAAACATAACCAGCTTTTTATATGATCCCCGGCTAAGAGCAGACAGAGAGTGGAGAAGATGGAGGGGAGGGAGGGAAGGGAGGAAGAGAAGGCGAGATTCCTCTTCTAATTACTTCATGGGTCACTGCTCCTGCAGGCAGATGTCAAAATCCAACACTTTCTGATGTGAAGAGTGCTGGAGAATGGGAGGGATAGAGTAAGAGGGGGAGGAAGGATAGCAAGAGCGTGAGGAAAGGGGGAGAGTAATGAGAACAGGAAGAGGGATGAGATACACTAGAAAGAGAAAAAAGAAGACTAGGAGGTTTAGAAGGAGAATAAAATGGTGATTTGGAGAGAATGTCTACGGAAAAATAAAGCAGCGTGAGGAGGAGGATAAAATAGGGAAAGATAATAGATAAAAGAAGAAAGTGAGGGGGATTTATGGAAGCAAGGAAAGCAAGGGGGTAGCAAGAGATGGAGGATGGATTGGGATGGTGTGTGTGTGTGTGTGTGTGTGTGTGTGTGTGTGTGTGTGGGGGGGGGGGGGTGTAACACATTGTCAGGAAAGTGGGAGAATGTGGTGGTGATGACACAGATTGGTTGTGGAGTGGCGGTGACCTGGGATGGCCTGTGTCTGGCAGAGAGGTAGCAGACAAACACAAGGCCCTTCAGATTTGCCACATGCCCCCTGGCACGCTGAAAAACCACTGACACCCAGCTGAAATGACAAACTGGCACTGCAACGTCAGGAGTTATGCTATGCCCTTTAGTATCGGAGTGGTCATACCTACATGTCAAAATTCCCACTGATCTCTGGTTATCAAAGTATTAAAGCAATCATATTGACTTGGAGCAGCATTTTGTCAGGTGTAATTTTTCTAATAACCCAAATGTGGGTCAGATACACACTTCCTAGATAGATACACACTTTATTATCTAATTCAAAGGCCTGCTATCTCATTTTATACACAATATCTTCTTTTTACCTATAAGGATTCAATCTATATGGAAGTTTTGTTTCTGAAAGAGACAATATGTTTGTTTCATATCAAACGAAAACTAAGTTTCACGGCCTGGTTCACATTGTCCAGGTGTAAAACTTTAGCTTATTTGAAAGAAAAAAGCAAACTATGTCTCTCTTCACAAAACCAAAATATTATATTAATGATAAAACCAAGTCATAATGAGTTTTTGCATTTCCTGAATGTATGCAGCCTCCTGAAGATGAGTGTTTTCATTTCACGCAAGGCTGTGATGAGATCTTAGAAAGCAAACACAGAATGTTGCCATCAAAGCAAAGCGAAGGACTTCTAAGGATGTGGGGCTATTATTGTTTTGATATGATACATTGATAATTTGGTGCCAAGGAAACTCAAAAGCGGCTGGATAGAAACTGCAGAACCTGTTCAGTTGGCAGTCGAGCGAATACTAAGCTGTACAATGAGCCTACACACTATGTCCCTCCATAACCACCCATCCCCTTCATTTCCTTTTGAAAGCAAAATGGATCCTTTACAACTCAATCCGTAGGCCTGTGGATCTTGTCTTTCTACTTCCAAACTGTGCCACGGTTTTAGGAGAGGAGGAACAAAGATATCAGTCCAAAGCAACCGTGCTGCTCTTGCAAACACCTCCACACTGGGAAGAAAAAAAGCAGGTATTATTGCAGGTGTTTTGGAATTGAGGGAAATCTTTGATATACAGTAAATCTAAAGCCTCTTATATCGTCTGTTTCCTCCTTATTTCATCACGTCTGAGTGTGTGTGTGTTTTCCCCTTTTTTCAATTACAGACAGTCCAAACCAGTTTTAGTCTTTCTTTTTTTTTTTTTTCTTTTTTTTTTTTTTTTGCAGTTTCATGACCTCGAACTACAACGCATTGCACTGTAGGAGAATGTTTTTGGGTGGTTTGATTTGATTTACTGTAAGCACCTGCCTCATTATTATTACCTATTTGAACTGATGTGCAATAAAACCTCACATCTGTGCAATTAGACACTTTTGGGGATCATTTTTAATTGTATTCTTCATCCATAGTTCAATAATTGGACTATAAACCTTGTACCCAACTCTGAGGGCCGAGCATCAACAGAACCAGTGTTTGTGGATGGGGTGGTTGTTGGTTGTTGGTCAGTGGTGCACAGGGCTCTCTGAGGCCAGATTGAGGCTGATTTGGTCTCAGTGAATATGGCTCACTTCCCCCTCAGTGCAGCCGGCATGCCCCCAGGTCCTGATTTACTCCTGATTTGTGGGCTGCCTGTGTCAAAGCCAGGCACCACTCAGGCCTCAATATGACATATACTGTACTACCGTAAACACACACACACACACACACAGACAGACATTCACCCACATGCATGCATATGCACATGTACACATAGTGTATATGTATAGATTTGCTTGCAGGTATGCACAGCACCATGTGTAACTGCAGACACATGCTCATAAACCAGCCTGCTTCACCTCACACTCATGCAGATATATGACACTGCAGATAGATAGATAGATAGATAGACAGATAGACAGATAGACAGATAGATAGATAGATAGATAGATAGATAGATAGATAGATAGATAGATAGATAGATAGATAGATAGATAGATAGATAGATAGATAGATAGATAGATAGATAGATAGATAGATAGATAGATAGATAGATAAGAAGCTAAAGGTACAAGCAGATGGAGATCCCTTCGGCAATGACTTCTAAGCCCTGATCTCCAGGGGCTGCTGGGATTTTCATTTCAATAGGCCCTAAATATTCATCGCTTTCTCTCTCCCCACCCTTTCTTTAAACCCTTCTGCTGGCCGTTTGAGGCGTGGAGTTGGCAACCCAGCCAGGAGAAGTGAAAGAGAGGGTTTGGGTAGACCAGCAAGTGGGTAGATAAAACTCACACTCACACATAGGCTCATGCATGCAGTCATACATGCAACCCATTACACACATACACACACCACGCCAAACATAGCACACAGTGCCAAGAGCCAACAATGTGCTTTTGTTTTAAGGAAGACTCTCTTATTAAATCAAACATCAGGGCCGTCTTTCAAGCCAGCCTTTGTCTGTCTGTTCAGCTCTGTCCTCGCTGGCCTCTCGGCCCCCGACGGCCTGTGCATGAGTGTTAAGAGAACCCATTGACATCCCTGGATTAACATATATTAAGGGGTTAAATGAAAGTGCCATTATTGTGGTTTAAGAGTGAAAGCGACCCGTGGGATATTATGCTTCCCACTTGAAGCTATGAATGGCTAATACTAAACAGCACTTCATTATGGGAGCGCGCTTCATTGACAGTGTCTATCAGAACTGGAAAATCTCCTCTTGAAAAGCTGTTGAAGTTAAACAGCTTGAATCCAAGCTGGTTGGGTTGATACTGTGAGGGCACTTCAGCAGTGTTCTCTGAGAAAATCTTGTGGCTGTTGTCCACCAGGTACACGTATGTCTGTGAACAACATGCTTTCAAATAGTGCCTGTAAAGCAATGTAGTGTCTGGATCAGAAACCAAAACACCATCCATTTACATGAGATCACTGCAGTAACACAGTAGAGGTCGCATAGGAAAAAAAAAAGCACAGAGTTGTAGGAGAAACATACTGTACTACTGCAGTATTTTGTGGCATAATAATAATTGAGGAGGTGGTATGCTTTTTATTCCCTCAATTAATTCATCCACAGTTTAAACAGTAACACCATCGCATGCTGCACACAGCTAGTTCTGCTTAACCCATCAGGTCAAATGGTCAGATCAACATAACTTTAGATTAATAAACATCCAGTTCGGAATTCTGCAACAGGTTTTGAATGAATTTCATGGCCCCCAGGATTTTCAAATACTATATAGTGTATAGTTAATGCAGAACTACATAAATGCATGAATACATAAATGAATACAAAACATGGCTTATATAATCGTCAGTAAAATGTCAGTATACCATGAAGGTGTAGGTCTTTATGTGCTGCTGTTACCCTTGCAGTGTACTCTTTACCACTTAACACAAAGTATAGTGTATCCTATTACCATGTGATGTATATTAAGCAAGCATTTTAAGCCACTTTGTCATAAGGAAGGCAGGGGCTATTATTCCAAACCCTTTACCCATTGCTTTCACTTGGAAGTGTGTGTAACAGTAGGGATGTGGCAGTGGCTGTCTGTAACAGCGTATCCTCTTACATATCCATGACGGTATAGAGGGATCTGTGACGGGGATTTCCAGAACGCATTTCTATTGACATGGATCTAAGGATCAGGTGAAAGAGAGAAGCGTGATACTGTGTTGTGTCATCCCAACAGACGGGATCTGCTTACTGCCATCCTGTCTGAAAAAGAAAAAAGAAAAAAGGTTGTTGTCATGTTCGTGGGTGCTTCAGAGTTCAGAGTAGTTGTAAGTGTTTGTGGGTTTGGTGACAGATACGTTTCCAATCACATACATTATAAAGCAATACACACACACACACACACACACACACACACACACACACACACACACACACACACACACACACACACACACATACACACACATACACACACACACACACACACACACACACACACAAACATACACAACACAAAACAAGAAAGTTTAGTTTCATGTTAGCCATTATTAGCTTTGCACTACCCTTTCAATTATGCAGACAGATGTTGGTGTGCTGTGTGTGTGTGTGTGTGTGTGTGTGTGTGTGTGTGTGTGTGTGTGTGTGTGTGTGTGTTTGCATGTGTGGGCAGACAGGAGTGTATGAGTGCAAGGCATCCATCTCCTGCTTGCTACACCGTGTCTGTCAGAGAATTGACATTGATGAGAGCAAACTGGATGGAGACAGCGTCCGTCCAGTCAGAGGCCTCAACATTATGGCTGCAATCCTTTTGATCATCCTTCCTTCCTTCTCTTTCTCTCTCTCTCTCTCTCTTCATCCATCTCTCTTCCTTCTGTCGGTTTGTCTGTCTCTGTCTGTGCTGTCTCCTTCTCTACCATCCAAAAGCAGATGAGCGGTCGCCGTTATGGCACATGACACACACCCTTTTGTCTTTTGAGTTTTTCCACCTCACTGACCCCCTCCACCACACTACCCCATCACACCTCCACCCCCACCTACCCACTCACATACATGCGTGTACACACCCACGCGCTACCTCCCTCCCTCCCTCCCTCCTGCCTCTCATCCCTCTCTCACTGACAAGACAGATCATGGAGGAACTCCTGCTGCGTCACTCTGAGAAAAACTGCAGTGATAGTGATATTAGGTTGATAATAGCCACATTGTCACACGTGTTCAAGCTCAAGTTCTGTAATAGTTTATCCATATTTACATAAACCAGGCTTTAAAGCATTAGTTGCACATTTTGAGAAATACACTTACTCGCTTGCTCTTACTTGTAGAGAGTGTGATGAGAAGATCAATACAACTCTCATATTCTCATATCTCCTATTTGCTCCTTCAATACAAGGCCAGCAGTGGGTTAGCTTAGCTCGGATAAAGAGTGGAAACAGGGGTAAACAGTTAGCCTGGCTCTGTCCAAAAGTAGCAAAATCTGTCTACTAGCACCTCTAAAGCTGATTAGGAAGTAACTGATCCTGGGTGAGAAACAATCTCACACATAAACCCTATAAAAACCACGAATTGTTATGTATACACTTTGGATTTTAAAATATAATATTTATTAGTATGCTTTTGTGGTGCTGGTATGGTGGATTTTGCTACTTGCAGACAGAGCAAGGCTAGCTGTTTCCCCAGTTTTGATGCTAAACTGAGAAGTGTACAAAAGAAATGCATGCACTTTGAACCTGTTTTGCAGCTTAGACTCTGGTAAAGTGCTTGTCTCCGGCATTAAAAGGAACACTGAACTATGCAGGAAGTTAAACTCTAACCATCGCTGATGTGTGTGACACCTAACAAGAGAACTCAGAGGTCAGAGGTGAAATCTACTTGTCTTCCCATTGAAGGAAGGAGAGCAGGTAATCCAATCTAGGTGAAGTCACCAGTTGAGATTTGAACCCATTGTGAGGGCAGCAGGGTGTGGTTTAAGAACTGATGAGTGTGCGGTTGAATATGTCATGTGTCAGAGAGCAGCGTTTTATAATTGTGCTACTTTGAAATCCTTCAGAAGTCAAAGAGCAACAACAGATGCCGAATCTGACACAAGACAATAGGCTGTGTACGGGAGTTACTAAGAAGACAGCTAATTTAATGAGGTGATGATATAATAATTAATATTGAAACTCTTAGTAATCAAGTGACTCAAGTCATTAGTTTAAGATTTTGACAGCTTGTATAATACAATGCAATCATTTAAAATATTTGGTTTCAACACAATTGTTTGTATAGGCTATGCGTCATTCATTCACATTATCACCCATCATGTTACAAAACGCATTTTTGGCAAGACATTCTTTAAGATCAGATTGTATCTCACACTGCTCCCCTCAGCAGAATAAGAACATCCCCAGCAAATAATCATAGTTTGTCACTGGCTCCCATTGTGGATTTCAGCAACAAATATCAGCGCATTGAGTCTGATCCTTTGTTATTAAGATGAAACTAGCCCCCGAAGTCTCTGCAGACTGAGTAAACAGAGCTAATAGAAAATCATGCCGGCTTGATTAACCTGCCTTATTACACTGTTTGCATAGAACATCATTAGCAACAACAGACGTTACTCATGGCGGAGAGTAAGAGCAAATACCTGTAGATTATTTGTTAGTAAACAACAGCATAGTAAATTAAAGTGAATAAGAGGTCAAATGGAGAGTTTGTGGTGATATGATATTTAGCTCTTTATGTGTAAAATTGTATGTTCATATATTATAATTATACATTCATTCATAAATACAAATACTATCATTTTTTACTGAATACTGAACTTGATTGTAATTTTATTTCTGAGACATAACAAGTAAAATGTAAACTATTGCGCCTGCAGCAGCTATAATTATTTCTTGCCTCATAGCCATGCAACAAAATTAACAGAAATAGTAAACGTTATAGCTAATGAAGATATATCTGGATTATTTACTGGACTGATTATTCAAAAAAAGAAGGAAAAAGGTCATTTAGATATCTTGATTGCAATAATGTTATTGTGTGCATCATGAACTGTATAATCACTGTTAAAATGATTCCAATCACACTCTAGTTAGTGAAAATTACTTTCCTGTCAACTTCAAACCAAATGGGAATCCATACAAAATTAGATGTATTGCAGACTATTTCAGGCAATATTTAAGTAATTAGTTGTACTTTTGCAACTACAAGGGGTGATGGATTACGTGCTGAAATGATCCTCCCCAAGCTAGTCAATGCTTGAGTGATAGAGAGGGATATGTTGCATTTTGGAAGGTAATGTTCATCCTTCCAGAGCTTTTAACAGGAGGGAGCACTGCCTTGCTGTGTGACAGACCCAGATCATGTGACCAGGCAGATGAGGAAGTGTTGACAGCAGATTCCCTTAATATGCAAATATAATAAGACACACACACACAAAACACAATCTTCTGGAAGGTGATATCTTATGAAACTATTTGCAGATACTTACAAAGAGGAAGGGGAGATTAGAAAAAAAAGCGGATGGAGAGGAGGAAAAAAGAACAAAAACGGGAGAGCAAACGAAAACCACGCTCTTTTTTTTCCCTCTTTTCATCCATGCAGTTTCTGTCTGTCTCCTTCCTCGCAGCTATGAGGCAGCAGTGATTGTCCCCCGTCGGTCCCAGGGTCCCCATGGTGGAGGCCCACCCTACAGCTATGCCCCCAGACACAGAGTCTGATGAGGAGCACAAGGCCACGAAGGCTTACCCTGAAAGCCCAGGGGAACGCACACACAGACACACATACACACATACACACACACACAGAGGCAGGCAGGCGAGCACAAATACATGCACAAAGGCGAGCAGGCACATGTACAATCAGCCAGACATGTACAGTGCACATATGAAAACGCATACAGGCAAATAAACACAAAAGCAGGTGGATATAGTCAGTTGTTGGCACACTTGCACACACACACTTGCAGGCACACACAGACTGGCACGGAATCAAAAGCAAAAAGTAAACCATAGACCAACTCAAACACAGACCTGCTGGTACTCTCTGGCACAGCAACTCAGTCTCATATCAAACATGTAACTGTACTCTCAGAAATACACCACGCACCAAATCGATATTCTCAGTTTTTTCGTTCATATTTAATCTTTATTTACCCATATGTCACAATGGGATTGACATCTCTTTTACGCTAGCCAAGGAGACATAACAATGAAACTGGCATGAATGGAAACAATATAGCAAGTTCATACAAGAGACTGTCCTGTCTGTCAGTATGTTTCAGCACTAACATTAGTTTGAAAATATATCTTCTAAAAACAGGTTTCATGTTCCAAACATACATGTTAGTTGATAAGAATGATCATTGCAATATGTGATTGCCGGTAACAGGTATTAACATAGCTGTAGAGTTAATAACAGTCTTGTAGTAACAATGCATCAGTACAAATTTAAGTCTGATACAGTGGAAATGTCCTACATTGACCCCCACAAGGATACATATTCAGATAAATTTATTGTGAATAATAAGGGTCTGTGAATAATCTGGGCCAAAAGAAACATATTATAATTGTTGACAAAATTTCCCATCTAAAGCACATTGCCTCGGATTGTTGCCCAAGGCCTAGATATAACCTCAAAATGTGTGCACCTCTGTGGGACCAATTTTTGAATGTTTCCAAACAAACCTGAACCAGCACAGAAGAATAAAGAGTCATCTGCTATTGACATAAAGAGCTTAATCCTGCCTACCACTAACTATCTCTTCTAAGACTGAACCTCTCACCTCTGAGTTGGCTAACTAGCCATCACTCCTGCCTGTTGGCTACACACCTGCCCCAATAGCACCTAGAGGCATAGGTGGGCCCCAGGAGTACACAGAAACACACACGTACACACATATATATATTCATAAACCTGAGCATGTGTACTCACAAGTACACAGACTCATGAGCCCTTTCCTCTTCTGCACAAACACAAAGACACGTACATTCATGTGAAACCCACAAACAAATAGATACACACACACACTCATTGGCGCACACACACACACCCAGTCTATACGTGTCATTCACCGATTGTCCTTTTGTCAGAGCCGTGGCAATTATGGCTAACAAATACACACCGTGCGTTGAAGAAACACCCAGCGCGCTGAAGTAAATTAGCAATATTAGGAATGTGCACTCATCATTTGCAGTCAATTTCCTGTTGCTAATGAGATTAGAAACAATGCTGTCAGTCAAGAAACAGTGGCAAACCATTTCCATTTTGTTATTTTCTTTTTTCCCCCGTAATCAAGCCATTGGTTTAATAATCATGAAAATAGCAGGATATGGCAGCACTGTTTAATTACATTTTGAATATCATGGAGTTTTTAGTCACTTGGAAATGTCACTTCATATGATATTGGATTAATATTAACAGTAAATGAGGTACATAATATGAAATTATAATTTCCTCATGGATATGACAAGGGAATAGGATAATAACCACTGCACAAACAAACAATTTTAATTGTTATGATGAGGGTTACACAAGATAAAAAACAGTAATGGAAATTGCCTCGTTGTGATTTTAGTGTCACTTTTAGACATAATCAGTTTTAGTCCTCAATGTGTCTACAGGTACTATGCAGTAAATTCATCATGTTTCCTTCGCTCCTCTCTATCTTTACTTCTTCTCTTTCTTGCCTTTCATCACCTCCTTCTGTACATATCTATCCCTCTGTCTCTTGTATCACCCCTCCACCCCCCACACCCCCCCACCCATCCTATCCCCCCATTGGGAACTGTCAGCATGGATAAATGCGGTGGTGACCAGAAGAGGGCAGACATACTGTATTTAATCTCATATCCCGTCATACATCTCTCTCTCTCTCTCTCTCTCTTTCTCTCTATCTCTATCTCTCTCCCTCTCTCTGGTGTGTGTACTTTGATAGTCAAGAGGAATTTCTGAACCCCCCCCCCCCCCCTTTCCCCCACCCGCCCTACCACCCACCCAAGTCTCTGGTGTCTGCAGGGTGACTTGTTAGACTGGACATTCAAAATGAGCACAAGTCTTCACTTCTCACAAAAACATACATGCTGTCACAGCTAGAACTGTGTTGTACATTCACTGTTAATAGATTTTTTTTGGCTTTTTGCTCATTAAATGCACTCTCCTCTCTAAATACTTGAATTATGAGCATTACTACATGTCACAATGGAAATCAAAATCATATTCTAACTGATCATTAGGAGTTTTTTTTCATGTGAATACTGCTTAATGTCATTGTTTTCATTGTGATCTTACTGCTATAAACAGTTGAGACAGCCACTTTGCAGGTTAATACACTGTAAATGTAGTTAAAATATGACCATGTCTAACTAGAATCTATATTTGCCATTATCAAACTGCTGCTCATGGATAATTGGATCACTGTGAGGTACTTGCATACATTTCTTTCTTGAATGTACTGCATACAATTATTTTGCATTGAAAGTTTCAACTTGTTTATTTACTTGTGCTCTGTGTACATTATTAATAATTCAGTCTACTCTGATTAACTGTGTATCTCTATTTTGGCTGCATTTTTTTATGTAACACTAACCCTCACTGCAAACAAATAATACAATTGGATGAAACATTAGTTTTATAAAATATCATCAGGTTTAAGATGAATTTAGAAGATACATTTCTAACATTAGTTAAATTGTAGTAAACTGTGATCTGAGTTTATCTCTGTACTACATTTGAAATTAATGTGAAAAAAGATGTATTATGTATATATGGAGTCAGTGACATAGACTGGATGAGAAGAGTGGTGCCAGTGATAAAATCTCTTCACCATTTTGTTCGGTTATTGGAAGACGACGTGCACCACAAAGTGTTCATCATTTGTTTGTGTTTAAACGCAGCCAAGCATTTCTTGACAGAGACTTTCATGCTCTTACTCATGCAGGAAAGGGCAGGGCCAGAGACAGCACTGGACATTATTACATATCGATTTAAATCCCTCCTCCTTTCCTCTCAGTTTTATCTGATCAGACACAGGCACACTGGCGAATCTCTCTCTCTCTCTCTCTCTCTCTCTCTCTCTCTCTCTCTCTCTCTCTCTCTCTCTCTCTCTCTCTCTCTCTCTCTCTCTCTCTCTCTCTCTCTCTCTCTCTCTCTCTCTCTCTCTCTCTCTCTCCTGTGTGTGTGTCTGTTTAGCTGCCTCTCTCTCTGCTCTTTTTCTGAAACCTCCCTCTGGTGTATTTTAGATCCTGGATGCCTGAGGCCTTTGCACACCTCACTTTTCCTCCCTCCCTCCATGCCCCCCTACCCCCTTAGTGCTAATGAGTCGGTAGTGCTAACAGCGCAGGGCTAGCTAGCCTGCTGATGAAATGTAAATGGGCAGTAATGAGCACAATCATAGCCACTTGAGGGGAACACTGCCATAGCCCACCATACTGTCCCTCCCTGCCTCCATCTTTCCATCACTCCAGTCCTGATGGACAGGCCACAGTCCCAGGGTGGGCATGTGACTGACAGGGCCTGGCACCCCGTGCTGAGGGGACCCCTGTGGGCCTTTGGAGTGGCCCTTCATGACTGACCGCAGGGACAGGGATAGTGGTGGCGGCTTGAGTCTCGCTGGCCGTTCTAAACTGGTCCATTAATTACACCAAACCCTTAGAGAAAATTAACAGGCAAATTTAATAACAGAGGGGAGGAGGAGGTTTGTGTGTGTCCGTGCGTGCGTGCGTGCGTGCGTGCGTGCGTGCGTGCGTGCGTGCGTACGTGCGTGCGTACGTGCGTGCGTGTGTGTGTGTGTGTGTGTTAGAGGGATCGTATCCATACACACTTGTGTTATCCACCCCCTGCTATTGTAAAGGAGGAACGCTCCAAGCCTATTGTCACCACTGAAACTCATCAAACAGGGCCTTCTGACACTTAAGGTCAATGATTTGAGACCCAACAACAGGTTTAGTTAGGGGAAATACATTTCAACACTATTGGCAATAAATTGTCACATTTGATGTTAAGTCATCCTTTACCAATTATGAAACGTCTTCACGTTTCATAATTGTGGGAGTTTCTTTATTTGGGTGATTCATCATAAATGATGTGTCTGGAAGTTTGATGATGACTGGAAGGCTTTAATCATAAACATGACTTTGTATTGTATTGACAGAAAAGTGATTCATCAGTCATTTCAGGGACAAGATGATGAAATGATGGTGAATATTTCATGAGAAATATTCATCAGTGTTTCCAAAAATAATTACATAAAAATAGTTAGTTGATATTTCCAGAATGTCCAAAGAGTCTTCTAGCCATCTGGATACTAAATATTTTGGTATCCTGCATGAAAAGTTATATATTTGTACCTTTTTCTCAACATGCAACTGAATTTCCTGCCTATGGCGAGAATGGACAAATCTCATTGCTTTTTTTTTGGTATGAAAACATATACAGTACATGTGTTATTTTACTTAAAATTTTGTTTAATATGGACAAATGTACACATTGTTCATGGACATATGTCATTCTCACCTTTGTTTAGGTCAGGAAACAGTGGTGCAACTTGAGAACTGAGTTACATCTTAAAGAAGAGACTGAAACAGAGAAGACAATTGAGGTAAGTGTTGTGTAACCTTTTGGGTTTTTCAAAGATCACTGCAGAAAAATGTTTAGCTTTGTGATTTGAATGTAAAGGTATTACATGAGAGGCACAAAGTGCAGCTGCAGCTATGCTATAGGTGAAACATAACTGAATATTTATCTGTAATGTATAGGCCTTTACATGTTTTCCTGTACATAACAGCCCAGGGTTTACCATGTGGCAACAAGTTAAACTCACTGATTTTGTTACACCCAAAATCTTTAAATTCTATCCTTGCTTACTTTTAAAGGATTGGAACTCAACTCAGTCAACAGCTGAGTTTCAAAACAACAACAGTAAAATTTGGGGATTTGAGAAAAACTTTTGGTCTCTACATTAAACGAGGGAGTGTACCTTTAAATAGCATCGGAACACACTTTTACCCCCCAGAGAGATCGGAGTTTGGAAAACGCCAGTTCCTGTTCCAATCAATCAGCATAAAACTCATTTTATAGTATTACAGCACTTTGACTGCCTAGCTTGACTTTTTAGGAAACGGTCCAAACTTCAAATTATTGTACGTTGAGTGATTGTTATACAGGAACTCAAGATATTTAACTGCAGTACACATGCACATATATAACAAAAATGGTTTGAAACACAAGTCGTGTGCTTATGTCACTACGCAGTATCAATGTGCTTTGGGAGATTTGTGAAAGGAAATCCAAGTTGTGACAGCAAGTGCAAATCCCCTGGTGCAATCACTACATTTAAACGTTGTGTTTTGTTCAGTGTACAGTAATCTCACAGCTCCTGCCTCTCACTCACTGTACTGTTCAAAGATAGATATGCTAATGCAGAAAGTAGTTGCACTGCATTAGTATTATTTCAATACACTTGCTGCACTGGAAAAACAGCGGCAAAACCATCAGCTCGGCATATATCAAACTCCCCGTGTAAGTGTGTATGTGCGTAGATATGGAAAATAGCAGAGTAGAGAAGAGTTTGGGGTTGCCGTGGCCCACTTCTTCTTCTCCTTCTCCTCTGTATTCCCTCTTTCTCTGCGGTGCTGTCAGTCTCCCTGGGGTCGGATCAGCGCCGCTGCAATAGGTAGGCCGAGGCTATCAAAGTACATGTTTTAACTTTTTAAGACTTTGCAGGTTGGCTTTGTTCTCCTTTTCTCTCTGTTGTGCGGGCTCTCCTGGGCCCTGGGTTGGGGAGTCTCTCTGGGTGCTGGCGAGTGGCTCTGGGCTACTAAAAAAAATGCAGGTTACCTACTGGGAGAAGTGGAGGAGCCTTTCAAATTGAAGTGAGTGCTCACGACCAAAGAAGGAGTTTGAAAGAGAAGGCGATGAGGCGGGTGTTGGTTACAATGATGAGTATGCGTATACATACATTTATAGGTGTTTTTACTGTATGTTCGCATGTATGTGTTGAGTGCTTGATCAGTGTCTACTGTAGTTCCCTTGCTCTTTAGTATTTCTACACCTTGGTATGTTTTGAAGCCATAAAACAACTCTCTACACTGTAAATGCACACATAGATGCATTCACACAAACACGCACAGACACCTGCTTCATCACCTCCCCCCTCATCGCACACACACACACGCACACATCTGCTGCATGCACCACCACCATCACTACTACCACGTCTCCTACCAAAAAAAAGAAAAAAAAGAAAAGAAAAACCCCGGGCTCAAAGCCTTTGGGATGATTTGATTAGCAATGATATCTGAAAACGGCCTCATCGTGCTAACAAGATTAAGTTGAGGCCCTGTCTGTTTTCAGCGCTGGAAATTTGCTAGGTGATTAAAACTGGCTCTCTCTGCTGGAACAGGAGCCTTAGCTGGCTAGTGGGACCGTTGCCAGGTAACAAGACATGACTGCTGTTTTGATGTGACTACATACGCACGAGGCTAAAGCTACAGTAGGCTGGTAGGAGATAAAGTAGAACACCTCTGTCCCTGGCCAGGGAAATCAGAGAGCGAAAAAAACCCATTCACATTTTGTGAATACAGTGCAGCGACTCCAGAGATGTAGCTTTGTAAAGCTCTGCTAAAGCTCCACTCTGTCATCATTATGGGATATAACCACCAAAATACACAAAAATTACTTTCAGAAAAGCAATTATGTATTACTTTCAAAGCATCCTTTCCTTATATTCAAGTCTTAATGGACAACAAACGTACACATTTATTATTTTTATTACCACAAATGTATTAAAATGCCCACTTCACAAATACTTCAATTTAGTAGCACAACTGCACATGTTTCTCTGATATGTTTCACCAAAAAATTCACCAATTTTTTTGACATTGGTGGAGTCAACATCAATATGACAATGTGTGCTGGGTTATATCATTTTAATACTTTAATACTGTTGTAATATATTAATTTCACTGACATGCACCACAATAGATTAATGCCAGTCTGGAAGATCTGCAGTCAGTTTGACCCTCCATCAGTAAAAGTATTCTCCTGCCTTATACTCACACCTCAAAGTGTTTCACTGTACTAGTCCGTGTAAACTGTCAACTGAGTCAAGCGGCAGAATTTCAAACTTTCAGTTTACCATAGGAGGGGTATTAATTCATCACTTCAACACTGTATTTATTCAATTGGATTATGTATGCATGGAAGGCCTAATGAGAGCTTAAAAATGCAATTATTGCTTAAGCAAAAAATGTGACTTTTTTGATAAATGTTTCTATTACCTAATAAATGGAGAATCAACAGACTTAGGAAACTGCTTTATTCAGGGCTTGAAATTAGGCCATCAATCATTTGCAGAGTTTGTTAACTATTTCTCCCCTTTTGCTCCTTCTTCTATTGCCCCATCCTTGGAGGTCTGGCAATATGAAAAAAGTAAGAAGAAGAAGAGAGAGAGAGTGGAAGGAGAAGGAAAGAAAGGGAGGGAAAAAAGAGTCACATTGCATATGATAACCCTGGAAAAACAATGAGGGAGAAAATCTTCTGTCATTTGGGACAAAGAGGAAGCACTTCCATGCAGAGTATGATATCCCTTAACGACTAGACTATGATAATGAAGGGCATTTATAATTCATAAGGTCTATAGGCACAGGTCAGTGGCGCAATGTGAACAAGGTTAATAAGAAAGCAAGAGGGTCGTGGAGTGCCAAAAGGTCGCCCCCATTTTTTATGAGCATATTGATTATGTTTTCAGAACAGTGAATATCACACAGTGGCGTATGTGTGTGTTATTGTATTGATTTGGTGAGGTCTTGTCCCTATGTGGTCTGAAAATGTAAAATTGACCCTAGTAGCTCAAATCAGACTGAATTAGGGTAAAATATTATTCATATTTTACACCAGAGCAAAATGTTAAGTACAACTACATTTACAAAGTTACACAAACTAGGAAACCAGGTGTTACATAGAGAGTTGTTTAGAATCTTGCACTGGTTAGAGCAGAGAGATTTCTAAACTGAAACCCTGGATTTTAATTTCGGACTTGCATGATATATGAATTTATTATAATTATTTTTAATTGTTATACTCCATCCTTTATTTTCCCTTTCCCCTTTTTTCTCTGTCTTTCAGGCAAAGATCATAGAGTCATGTAGGAGAGTAGATCTCCATCTATTGTTTGTGCTTTTTCTTTCTGTATCACACACACTTGCATACACACAGCAGGTGTGATACGGACCACACCTGAGGGAACGTGCAAGGATCTGAATGCAGTCATACAGTTACTCGATTCTGCCTGTTATCACTTATGTCAGTCAGTTCAGCTTAGCTTCTACCAATCGTCAGGTACATTAATCTGAGATATGGGAGAAAGTCCAAAACATTTTTATAGAGGCAAAACAATAAGGCTATTTCATTTTTATTCCTTCATTCAATCTAAATGGATGAGAAGTGGCCCTCCTTGTCAGTGTTGATTGGGAAAATGTTGTGATACGGCCGATGCGTGACACGGGACATGCGGCATGAATGCATATACGCCCTGCTGTACATCAATTCAAACGCTGGCAAAGGGAATATTCAAAATATATTCATGGAATGTTCAGAGCTATTTCAGCGAGGGATCACACAATATTACCTCCACACCATGATAAGATAAGGTATTTTTCATATTTCCATGTATTTTCATTCATTTCATCCCATTTTGGGGAAGGAGGAGGAAGAATTTGGCCCCAGGCAAGATTAATAAGCATTTAAAACGGTTTCACTGCTAACCGGCAAATCACAGTGTGTGTTTCAGAGTATTGTTCACTACTGAGTGGCCATGAATGACATAAATAGATTGCCCCGGTATACCTCACCATCAAGCTATTGAATGCAGGCAAAAATAAATAAACAAAGCACACACGCTGTACCTATAGAACAGGCACTTATGTGAATTCATACCCAATGTACATGCAAATGCAGAGTGGCACTCACGTATACATAAACAGAAAATACACACAAAACACACAGTATGCAACACATATATTTCATCTCCCATCTGAACTATAATTAAATGAAAACTTGCCTTCCGGTGGCTTTTTTTTCCCCCTCAAAAGACAGAACTCAAAACACTTAACCCCTATTAGATACAATTGACAACGGAGCCTAAAATGGTTGCTGCAGCCGTTGGCTAAGACCAAGTTAGTGTCAATAGCTGGCTGGAAGCCTGTGTATGTGGCTACAGGCTGCCCCCCCCCCCACTGCTAGCAACACCAACCTTCCTCCCACCAACACAGAAATTTGCAAACATGATTAAAATAGATTCAAATATGCATATATCATCTACAGGAGTAACAAAATCCTAAGCACCTATACATGCATATGAGCATACATACTGTACACACACAACAAACTTGTGCCCAAGCATTTCAACAGTAAAGTGGCTGATGTTCAAACAAGCAAGCGTAGCTGCCATAATTGAAGCTCTCCCCAAATTGTGTTTTTATTTTGCTCCCCAGTTCTGAAATATAATCAGTTTGCCTAATTTTATTGCATTTCCTAATGATGCTCGCCCAGAGCAATTGTTCTGTGTGTTCCTTAGCAAACAGCGCGTGTCAGCTCACTGAGATTAATCTTGATTACTTTAGCCCTTGATGAAGTAGGCTACAATAATGCTTTAATTGGGGAATATTACCGCATAGAGGAAAAAAAACTGTGATAGATAGACCAGGAGATGGATGTTTGACTCCAAACTGCACTAATTGTAATGCTGTTTGGAGTGATTAACTTTGGATGGATCAGTGGCTGTGGCGGAAGGCAGAACACAAACAACAAATAGTGAACCACATCCATGACTGTAATGTGCTGCAGCGGTTGATGTTATGTCTCCGCTGTGCCACTGACAAAAATCATGACTCAGATTTGAGACAATGCTTTCTAATAGTAAGTGTCCTATTAGATATTCAACATATCTGTATTCTCTAGAAATAATTTCATTATTTTCTTAGTCCTGCTCCAGGGAGTGTACACTTAATGAACTAATACAATAATCATGCAGTTGCATTTACATATTTGTTAAGTTTGTTAAAAATGTTCAATCCAATGGGAATTTTTCACAGTTTTAAGTGTTGTTCAGAAAATATCCCTTTAAATGTATTTTGGTGAGTGTGGGCCAGGGATCTCTTGTGCCTGGTGTTCTTCCAAGATGTGGATGTATACATTATCACTGTTTACTAATAATTTAAAATGTACTATTGTAAATCATAATTTTAATTTGTGGGAATTGAGCCACATTAACTAACACCATGTAGCAGTTTTACCAGAGGCTGGATAAATACCAGAATGCCATTCTATGTGTAGAGGCTCAGTGGTGTTTGCATGACTTGCAATGCAAAAACTACAGTTGTAAAGAAGCACAGCAGAATTTAGTTTATCCAATTTGCGCCTTGTGTTTTAGGTGATATTTTGAACAGCTTCGGCCCTTTCATTTATTGAATATGAACCCTTCTGTTGGTTTAAGTTCCTAGCAGTTTACATGAATTAGATTTTATACATAAGCCACAGAAAAGTGTTGTAATGTATTTTTTGGTCTTAGACAGAAACCAGTCTGATTAAATCATGCTAGCATAGCCAATACTAACTTCCGTCTCCTTCCGTCTCAAAGTCTTCTAAACTAAGCCTAAAGCTTCTCAGAGAAATTAAACAAGTTTCTAGTTGAAGATAAAATTCCAGACTATCCCTCTAACCTCATTACCTGGACTTGCAGTATAATGAAACCCCCTAAAAATACGGATCCAAGGCCTGTCATGTCACTACTATGGAGACTGCAGTACACACCCCGGGGGCAACACCCGAATCTGCCCATGCAGCTCTCCTGCTATTCTGCCCCATCTTCACTTGTGTAGTATTGCACTTGACACGAGTAAGTACACACATACACACAGCTGCATGCCACACCATGCCGAAGCTGTAGGAGAGACCCAATCTGCTTGGTTGGGACAGTTGTCTTGTGAGGTGTCGTACTCTGACTGGACATATGCTGACCCCTTTTGATTTTTTTTTGTGCTGACTTCCTCGTTGGTGCCTCTTTGTGTCAGGACTTTATGCTGAGGGTTGTGGTATAGCTAGTCATGTGTAGGGAATGAGAGGATGTGTGTTTTTGTTTAAAACAGTACCAGTGAGCAGTATGTATGTTAGTTTGTGTGTGTGTGTGTGTAGTTGGGTTCTTGCTGGCAGTGGTAAAGCCAGGAAACACAGGAGTACACAAACTGACCTCCACACACACTCACTTGTTGAGCACACGAGTGAACACACAACCTGAATACTATTGCGCATGTCTGATACAGTATGTACGGACTAACTACTCTGTCTTTCACGTAGTCCTTTCACTCTCAGCTCAATCTCTGTTCCATCCCTGTGACTGACACCTGACAGAATGTGTGTGACTAAAGGTAAACACACACTCACACCTCCAGAGAGGTTGTCACCTGCTCACGCCAGGCAAGTTGAAGAGAAGAAGCTAGGATCGGCAAAAGGGGAATGGGGACAACAGCCTAAGCGTGTGGACATTGGTGCTGTCTTGTAAAGGTGTGAATCTGTCATTATAGAACATCACAGCTCACACACACACACACACACACACACACACACACACACACACACACACACACACACACACACACACACACACATATCAGGACATACACTGGCAAATGCATGCACCCAAAGGCACACAGACATTGATATATTCTCACTGCTGTAGTGATCCTGGACTCATCACATGGAATAGGAACATGCCCCTATACATCATGTATACATGCACACACTCCCATACACCCACTATACCACAGACCTTAGGACTAGGAAGTCACCCACTACAAAAGTATACTGTTCATCATACCACGTCAAATCCTGCTGCAGCATGGCTGTGCATGTCAAAAAGGCCTTTCTCTGAGAAGCATGACAAGATGCAGAGGGATCAGTCACGCTGTACCAGAAAGATAACGTCACCAGAATCTGTTACGACATATTGAAGGGGGGGGGAAGTGTGACACGTTCCACAAAAGCCACACTTAAAACAGGAGCTGTACAGTTATTTGGTGATATTAATGTATGATGACAACTAGCAAAAAAAAATCAATAAAATGTTTTATGACATCTCCATCTCCCCTGGCCAGCGTGTCTGTAATACTATTCAAATGGGAGCAATGATGATAAGGTTTGGCCAAGACTTCTATAAAGGAGGGGGAATGGAAGACATGGATGATAGAGGGGCCCCCAGATAGCTTGCTTCAGGCTGTCTGCGGTGCCATAAGCTGTTGTTTTATTTCTCATTTTGTGGATGTAATCGGAAGAACAAATGCAGTACATACTGTAGTTGGAAGGGAGGTCTGTGGGTTATCCCCATCTCTGAAGTCATATAACACATCTACATATTATGTGCTACATGAAGAATTATAGAGAAATGTGTCATCTTGGATTTTTATTTAAGATCATGGCCAGAGGTTCAAGTTGTGTTTTTTTTCTTAGCAGTGCTTATTGCAAAATCTATACGTCAATATACTGTGTGTGTCATAATTTGTAGTCCTATACAACATACAACAGTTATTAATTTGAGTATGAAAATAAATTCATATTTTTGTTAGCCACGTTTGGTTTAAGGTTGTGCTTAAGTGTTGAATATGTGAATGTTTCCTTACTCTTACCCTTAAACACAAAAAGTGCATTTTGCTTAAAGCTGTAGTAGGGAACGTTTTTCTCCCCCTTCTGGCAGCGAGAGTGTTACGTAAAAACTGACGACATATTTATGTCATAGGCTCTGCGTAGCCTAGCTGTTGTGGTTGTAAATCAGTGGATTCATTGTTTTAAGCATCACACAACCCCCGTGAAATGATCTGTTTCAATATTTTAGAATTTGATCCATTCGGTCCTGTAATATTTGGAAAGTCTAGAAGAGCAGCACAATTGCATTTTTTAAATTCTAGTTCAGGTTAGCATAGGGCTAACTGAAAGTTAGCTGCTCATCTGGCGGAAGTCTCTTGTGTGCATGAGCATGCACAGTATGCAGTCATCTGGCCAGTGTGGGAATGTCAAACCCAACACCTGATAGATTAGATATCTGGTGGTAACAAACGTGTTTGGCAAGGTCCTGAATGTAACATGTTCATTTTATATATGTAAAAGTTGAACACTTCAGGCTTATCACAGAATGTTTATTTGTTTCTTACTTAAGTGTGGTTTTCTCCCAGAATTAGTGTCGATTTTGAATCTTCAGGTTTCCCTCTATGTACAGTTCAGTGGCAGCTTTGGCTAACAGAAATTTCTGACAGTTGACAGTCACCACTGGTTGTCTTGTTAGAGCTCAGCAAAGCAAGCACTCACACACAAACACACACACACACACACACACACGGACACACACATAGAAGCAGAAGGAGAGCCAACTGTACACTAAATAAACCTGCTTGTCATAATAATGATGAGAACCGACTCCATTATGTTCTTTTGAGTTTATTTCTCTGATTTACCGCAGTCAAAGCGACGCATGCCTGGGACGGTCTCCAAGGTTGCTGTCAGGGGGAATTTAATGTCCTTGGCTTTAACGTCTTTCTGGGACCCTGTCACATCGGCTCAGCACTGACTGGCATACCAGCCGGGACCTCTGGCACTGTGAATATTAATAGAATATTGATACCGCCAAAACACTGTGGTGGGTTTCTCATCTTTTCTCCCCCTAATCTTTCCGCAGGACCCCCTCTTACATTTCGTTCCCCTCTTTCTTTTTTTCTTAAACTGATAAAACACTTCTAATGTGATGCAAAGCCTGAATAATTTGTGTGTTTCCTACTTCTACTTCTCATTAAATTGATTATTATTTCGGGGGGAAAAATAGGTGTGTTTAATGCTATTCATTTATCAGCAGTTTTTATGGTCATTGTGAGCTCACTGATTGAAGGGTAAATGGTTGAGACCAGGCTTCTAAAACACACTCACTCTTAACATCTCAGCTGTTAAGCCACACTATGCATGTACCTTCATGTGGGCATTTTTTTTTTTTTAAACAATGACTCAGCCATGAAGAAACTGGGAGCTCGTCCAACTATCTTTATTCATGTTTCCGCCACTGCAGTTACACCAACCAGTACTGGCATGACCCGCAAGTGCTTTAAATCATCTCGTAATATTACTTAACTGATGCTGGTTTTCTTTCCCAGGCTCATTTTGGATCTCGTAAAGTGGTAGCAAAGCACAGCAGAATTTAAACACCACATGACAAATTCAATTGCACAATACGCTGTACGTTTTTTTTTTATCTTTTGGGAACTGAAATGTCAGTTTGCCATCTTATTTTTAAGATAATTACCCCTCTCCTCAAAAAAGGAAATTTAAATAATTTGTGCTTATACTTTAAAACCCCTGTAAACTTGTTTTCAAATCTGTTTCTTTATCACATTAAATATTCATGACTAAATTAGCAGCAACCAAAGTTAATGTTCGGGAATAAACATCCTCAGTTGTTATTTCTTACAGTAGAGTAGTAGAGTTTAACACTCAAAAGCTGCTTCATTAAGACTGTGTCGGTTTTGTTTGATCGAATTTGATTGTCAGTGGCAACACATGCAAACACACCCATATATTGCTGTCACTTTTTTGAGTCAAATATTAGCAAACTTTGATTGATAAACAGAAATACTGAGCCCCTCCCACTTCAAATCAGTGTGAAAAGAAAGGACAATAAAAAGATGTCTTTAATGTGAAATAAGCTGAACTTTAACTCAAACCTTTATGTATGACCCCATCATTCATAATATGAAGCTCATTGAAAAAATGGGTTTCCCAGACCTTTAGATACAAAACAAAACTTAGAAAACAAAATTATTATGAGGCACACAACTACATTCTCCCTTTATATAATATTGGACCATAGATTCTAACTTATTTCATCACAAGGGGCATTGATTTTGATGTAAACATAATTATCAAAGAGCGTCAGCCTAAATTTGCCTGACAAGATAGAGAGTTCATTATCAGCCGAAACACTTGGGAGTGTGTTACTCTAATTAATTTTCTATAATGAACCCAATGTTTTTGTTAAGCTCTGAAATACCTCAATGACACATTGTTTACTGCGAGACCTCATCCCAGCTCCAATGGGATTTGTGGGAAAGCTTGTGTTGGGTTAAGTATTGCAGTAGCCTGGTGTAAGCTCATGTTTCATCAGCAGTTCTGAAAGTGCAAATTAATAATAACATTTAGAGCATCTGACATCATGTAACAGGGTGTTAGGATTGAAAAAAGACTGTGGTACGGTTGTTGCATTCTGCCCTGATTACACAGCTATATTTCAGACTATTACAAACAGGCCTATGTTTTTCTATTCGTTTTAAAGTTCCTTCATTCTGGTCAAAGGGCCTGATACATCAAAGTTGTCCCCTCTCTGCATGCACTCTCACTTGCCATACCAGGCGTTGGCATCAGAAACTATTTTCAATAATTGATTCCGCACTCTAATTGAACAGCACGACTGAACGACATAGCTCATTACTTTACTCATTAGTTAATTATTGGAGAAGTAGGACAAGTCAATAAAAGTGAAGGCAGTAAATTCCGATACTAATTAGCCGCGCTTCCTTCGAGACATATTTAAAGGCAGATTAGTTACCTGAATGTCCCGCGACGGGATAGGAGGGGGCTAATGGGGGATGGGTATGGGGGGAGTGGGGGCGGGGTGACTCTGACAGGAGAGCCTGCTAAGGTTAGCTGCTTGGTAGTATTAAAATGGGAGAGCTCATAATCAGAGCGAGGTGATAGCACTTCCCAAAACACATCTTTTCTTCCACATGGTAAGGTGAGGGCAGTGAAGAGCAGCAACTTTTAAAGCCTAAATTATGAACTTTTACTGTTTTTCTTGCAAAATACCATTGTGTTAGTATATTAATTAGTTTTTATCTTAATTTTTCATGTAAATATATGTATAATGTTAAATATGTGCATTTACATACAAATATATAATTCCATTGTCCATAAAATACACTTTAAAAAAAATGAATCATTGAATCAGCATACAAAAAATGTGAAAAAATATAAAATGAAAGACAAAGTGACATAGCATATACAACTGCAATGATCCCTCATGATTACAAAAGACTTACAGAATTACATTTTATGTGACTCATCAGTGATATCAACTGGGATTGTGTCTCTGACATATTTCTCCAAATTGATTAATGAGGAGAATTGATTAAAACAATCTATTCCCTTTCATTATGAGCCTTTCTGCCTCTATTTGTTTTCTTGGCTAACACTGCCAATAATAACCGTTTGACATATTGGGCCCAGTGTGAATAGCCATGACTGGGTTCATGCACTCCTAACAGGGGGGCTTTGCTACAGTTTTGTGCAGATGCCCAGTCAGCCAATCATATGGCAGGAAAGAGGTCCAGGCGAAGCCAACGCTGGCGTCTTTTTCACATGCAAATGCTACAATGTGATAATAAACACCTGACATGGAGCATGACTGAATTATCCTGCTTGTTTAATCAAAGGCGCTGCTTATTGCAGCTCCGAACCCTCTGTTGCCTCTCTCTCTGTCTCTCTCTCTCTCTCCCATCTCTCCTTCTATAACATTTCATCACTTTTTCCTTCCTTTCTTATTCTATCCTTTTCTTTCCATTCATATATTTCTCTACATCCCTTTTGATACTTTTCTTCCTCTTTTCCTCCTCATCCTTCCTTCACATCCTCTTTCTAGCCTGTTAATCTTCTTCCCACCCTTTCAATCCCTCCCTCTCTTCTATCACTCAGCTGTTTTCACACTCATATATTATCACTTTTTCCGTCAATTGGCTTTAACCATGCTAAGTTTGTGAGGAGCCATTGGCGCGGGCCCCTTGGGGACAAGGAAATGACAGAAGGCGGCCTTTATTTACCTCAGCGGCCCCTACCGTGTCGTCTGCTTAATCATGTGGCTAATCGACAACACAGTCTCCCCGCTCGCCCGCACCCGGACAATGGGGAACCTCATTCATATTTAATACAATGGAGTGTTTAAGTCATTGCACGCGTCTGAGGAGGAGGATATTGTGTTTCATTGTGAAGGGCTCCACAGGGACCTCCTCTCTGCCCACCCAGGCCTCTCTATCTGCCCTCCTCCTCCCAACTAGCATATGCTTGGCACTTCTGGTGTTAAGCAGGCCAGTGCAGCTGGCTGGACGCAAAGGCCCCGGCCTGGTATCAAAGCATTAGTTCCCATGATTAATTCAAACGGTTAATTCTGCTTTATCATGGCTTAAGAAAAATTACCAAGACAAATATGTACTCCACCGAAGAATGAATTACGTGGAGGTGTGTTTAATAATGCAACAGGGCGTATAATAGGGGCTCTTTTCCTTGCACTAATCTCCTCGCCACCTCCACTTTAGAGAGCATGGTGTCATATGCTGGGTGCCATGTGCTGCCTCTGTTCTTTAATAGCTCTAAAAGGGGATTATCCAACAGAACAGATCATCGTGGGTTGTATCTGTTTATGTGTGTGTTGCTACTAAGCCACTCGAAACAGCATTTCAGTAGTCCGGCTTGGCTATGGTTGAAAACTTACATAACTGCAAGCAGTCGTATTGATGTGAGCAGCTGATATCTAGTCCCTCTCCCTCTCCCTGTCAGTTTCTCTCCCCCCATCTCTCTCTTGCTGTCTTTTCTCGCCCCTGTTTCTTTAAAAGATTAACCAGGGTCATTAAGGACACAGAGAAGGTTCATTTCGTCGTTACGAGCGGCAAATTAATCATGGGGGGATGCCATTTAATGACACACTTCCCTGGACTGATTACTTGTGTTCTTGCTAATTACATTGGTTAACTACAGTGCACCTATGAAGGTCCTTTTGGTATTTGGTCTCTCAAGTCCACGGGCCTCCTTAAAGACACACTCACACGCTTTATCCTTCCTCCGAGCAAATTAAAGAACATAAAAGAAACAGCTGTGTACGGCGCGGTGCCCTGACGAGCCCATTACTGACACGCCTGCCTGTGCCACGGAAGGAACTTAACTGTGTCCTATAACCTTAAAACGAGGGTACGCCACTCGCCGCAGTTTTACTGTCCCAGTGCTGCGGCGGTTTTCCTCCTCATCTCTCACTCCTTGTCTAAATGAAAAGAGCACAAAAGCTCAGTGTCATTAAAAACCACCACCATTAAGGCTGGCTGGCTTCATTTGTCCTCCATTATTACTGAAGACGGCTCTGCCTCCAGAGCCTCAGAGGTGGGGAGGGGGGGGATAGGCAGTAGAATACAGGTTAGACAGAGGGCCACAGCCCAGTTAATAAGGGAGGGAATCTTAGGGCAGGTAAGGGTCAAACTGGACACTTCCTAGCATGCAGCGAAGAGCCATTCATCTGAATGGAAATGTCAGCGGAGACCATCAGGTCAACAGCTCCAGGCTAACTTGGACCTGGGTGTGACTCCTGACACTCAACAGTGGACAGGGGCCAGATAATGGGTTTAGGACCCTGATGGTTATCTCCTCAACTGTGGCTTGTTTTCATTCCTCTCCTCCCCTCCCCTCCCCTCCTTCCATCCCTCCGTCCTCTCTCCCCCTCTTCTAATGACAACTGAGGAGGGGTTAAATGGTCTAATTCCACAGAGATTTTGGGGGTGAAGATACGTGACAGATGTATCGCGATAAACGTGAAGCTGGCTGCTTAGAAAGAGCAACTCAGAAGCCAGGGACATGAATGGGAATGTTGTTTCCTTTGTAATGTGTGCCAGTACTATTTATAGGGTGTGTGTGTAAACAACAAGAAGTCCCGCCTTATGACTATCATAATTGGACGGTTTATTTATTTATTTTTATAAGATCACAAAACAAACCAGAATTTGTTTTTTCCTTCACTCAAATTGTTCCTTTGCCAAATGCACTGATCTGAGGCTTACAGCTGTTGTAAATATGTTTTTCTTTCAGTAGTCATTGATTCCTTTTATTGATTTATCTATTTTCAGTCACTCACATTTAAAATATTCAGATTTTAACTGTTTGTCAATTACAGCGAAATTGCAGTTATTTAGATGTGACTAACAGTACTTTGAAATGACATCTTTTATTTGATGATTCAAATCAAAAATAATTTTAATTCCAGGGAGGGAAAAATACAGACTTTTCAGACATGTGCAATGCATTTTTGTGTGTGTGTGTGTGTGTGTGTGTGTGTGTGTGTGTGTGTGTGTGTGTGTGTGTGTGTGTGTGTGTGTGTGGAAAAAAAGCAGACAAATATCCACATCTTCCTCATGTCAAAATCTGTCGGAGCATTTGGAGTCCTTTGATTTTTTTTTTCCTCTTGCTCATATTGAGGCAGCTTAGAGGAGATCCTGAAAAGACCTTTTGAAATGGACCAGAGCTGGCAGTCTGGCTATTTGGTAACCCCCTCCTTTTCCTCAGCCTGTTTTACAATCTCATTAAATCGACCCTTTGTTTTGCCACTTTCCAAGCTCTGATCTCTGGCTTAGGACGAGTCAAGAGGCCGAGACAGTTTGAAAAAGGCTCCCTCCACCACAAAGAGGCCGCTTGTTCACAATCATTCCCCTCTTCAACGCCACCCAGACAAAAAGAGAGGGAGAGAGCAAGAGGGTCATTCACTGGCGCGATATCGTGAGAACTTAATGAAAGTTTTATAACTCTTGAAATGTTTATGACCTCCCCACTCAGCAGCTTGTCCCACCAATTAATGGCTGATTCTGACAAGAGTCCATGAGCCTAGCTGGTCCTAGGGAAACAACAGGAAAAAATATAGTATATTTCAAATATTTGACTTTTGTTTAAATTCACTTGATTTTTTGGTGAATAGACTCAACTCTGAAAATATCACCTGAAAAATGACATGATTCTCTTATTTCAATCTATGTGAGACACTTGTCACCACCTGGCATGTCTTTTACTTCCAGATAGTGTATATGCCATCAGTACTTTACCTTGGCTGTTCAGTTGCTACAGGGGAGCACACCACATAGAGATATTATAATCTCTTTGGCAGCCCAGGCCTGTCAGGCACTGTTAACAAAGTCGTCCTACTCTTCCCTGCCCAGCAGCTTTCCAGTTCTTGATAAATACTGCTCTATTGTGGCCTTATTATGCAACACTCCACTCGATTATGTCACTATGTTTACAGGGTGTAAAAAATATTGAATTGAAAAGGCCACAATCAACAAGAGATTCTGCTTCTGTTACTGCATCATGTTAAGATCCAAAATAATGCATTCAAAAGTGTTGCATCAAAGACCAAAATGAACGTTAGAATGCAGCCTCTTTCACTCAGTAGACAGTAGTTACTGAATTACTCCTCTTGCAGGGACTTAGCAGAGATCCATCTTGGTACCGTGAACCTGTCATGGAGCAATGAAGGGGAATCCAGCGCCCATCTGAAACAAATGACAAAGTCTATCGCCCAAGGCCCCTCTCTCCCTCTTCTTAACAGCTATGCTGAGAAGCCATCACTGTCCACAAAATATGATAAAACCCATGCCATAATAGGATTCATAAACATGCCCAAATACAATTTGCTGAGATGTATTTCAGGAAAAGACAATCATTTACAACTTCTGAGGGGGATTTAGAATAAGTATGTTTGTATGCAAATCCGGCAAACACGTTTTATGTACTCCGCTCCCACAGATCATGAAAGCGCATTAGATTTATGGCAATGTGTGTGCATAATTGTGAAGATGGTGGGGTGGGGGAAAAGAAGAAGAAGAAGAAGAAGTCTTGGGATTTATACTGAGACCTTTTTGGGGGTTTTGATTAGTGTAGAACGAGCCCAGCTTTCATGCCCCCAACATGGAAAACAATCGCTGCCACTTGGCTGAGTCCTGGGCATCCAGGCCCCCATTGCTTCCACATGGGATGCCGCCAACATTCGCTTTTGGCAATAAAGATAGCTGAGGACAAAAGAAAGACAGCAAGTACCTCTTGGCAAATTCTTATTTGCAAGCAGGCCTTCTTAATTTGTAGCTGTTTCTTCCTCAAGAACAAGAGCATTTATAAGTGAAAACTTTAAAAATCGGGCTTCTTTGGGGGACATTTGTGAAGAAATTAATCTGACATCACTACTTGACATTATATATATTGTCTCTCAAAATTATTTTTCCATTTTTTAAGACATTCAGCTGTATTGTTTTAAGTTTCCTATGTTTGTAGTTATTATTTGTGCTCTGTCTCATATCCCAAAGTCCAAACCTTTACTGCTGTCATCAAGTGCCGTCTTATCAAATTCTCTGGTAAAGAAACTAAGGCGTCCTGATCGGCCTTCTAAGATGCCACTTTAAATAAAGAAAGTGCTACAATGTCTAATGACTTTATGCTACCTTGGCCTTATGTAAACACCATTAGAAAGTTTAATCCAATAAAGTCCAATTTACAAACTCATTTATTACCAATAAAGGAGAGGAGAAACACCTGCTTCATGCCACCTTAACCTCATTTTAAGATGTGTTTTCTTTTCTCTCTCTCATTCTGTCTGGTGAGCTCGTTCTGTGCAATGTGGCATGAATTTGGGTGTCTGAGACAGCAGCCTCCTCTTCCTCTATCTTAACCACTGGTGGGACATAAGAAGGAAAGGGAGTGGGGGGGGGGATTGACCCAGGAATCTGGAGTTTTTTGGAATGAGAGTTCAAAGGAACTCCCCGCAGCCTACATAAACCACCCTCAATTGGCACAAAGAGGAAACTCAATTTGCAGGGAGCTGCGCTGTATACTTTTTATAGAGGAACTTTTAGTCATTAGGCCATATACTTCATCTCGCTCAAAGAGCCAGGCGACACGGCAGGAGGCCGCAACGTGCCTCTTCTACAAAAAAGCAGGACAGAACCCCCCCTACTCCAGAGAAGAAAAAAAATCTCTTAATGAGAGCCCGGTTAGTTCCTGTGTCTTCAGATGGTGTCCTGTTTGTTCAGCAAAGCAGGGGGATCTGTGTTAACCCTTCCACAACGAAATCTGCTTAGAAGGTGTAATCCTATCTAGTATGCATGTAGCAGTCTTCAGGCGGGGCTGTGCAGGAAAAACAGCCAAAGATGCTGTATCAAATTAAACATATGTGTGGAAAAAAAGACACTCTTTTGGGCAACAATCAGTCTGCATTGAAAGAGAATGAATTTCTTCTGAAAATCTAGTTTAAGGTTGTCATATTCATTTTAGTCAAATAGGATTTGAGAACAAAACGCAGTTTGATACATGACAAAAACAGACCAAATAGTTGATCTGTTTACAAAAACATTATTCACTGTGCATAGGCCTTTAATCAAAGCACGCCTTAAATAAAATAATAAAAAATAGAAAATATTCAGTAACATATAGCTAGGTTCAAATGTTTAAATTGAACTATAAAAAATACAGTAACAAAAATACAGTATGCATGTATAAAATATGTATGAGTTCATTTGTGATTTGGGTTCCACAACTGATCAGATCAGCAGAGTCTGTTGTAATGTGGGTCATTCATGAGGTACAATCATATGGCTGAGATTCACTGTTATAGAGAGCTCTTGACCTTAGCTATCATGTGAGTGTAGTCAACAACTGGGGGTGTTGAGATGAGGAAAACTGCATTCAGGCAGCGATTTAGTTCATCCCTAGAGTGCTCTAAAATGTTTTTTATTGAAAAAACATCATCAAACTGTTACACAAAATAGCACAACATAGAGAAACTGATTCAAACAACATGCAAGTACACAGTTTCATCGATAGCAGTTTCCATAGCAATCATCATAGCACGACAGAAAGCCTGAACATTTTTTCGTAATAACTGACAAACTAAACATACACATTCACTGAATGAAGATTATTATAACTATCTTAAAATATTGTATTTTACACTGAGAATAAAAGGAATCTCAGCCTATTTTGTGTTGTTTGTTTGTTTGTTTTTGCAGACAGAAACTTGCCAATCACATGCGGTGGATGCAGGCCAATAGGAATTAACAAGCCAAAAAAAACAATAGGCATCTCACAATTTTAGAGCTGTTATTGTAAAACTAATACGTTTTGCTCTGTGGTCTGACGCAGCTATTACACATTTTGATGTTAGACTGGATTGATTTAAAACAACTATTCGCAGATGGACTTCTTAATGACATAGATGTGATATTTTTTTCTGACTGGAAACTGCAAGTAAACAGAAAAATAGAATGTGATATTTGTGAAAATCTTATCACCTTTAATATAAGTTCATCCCATTCTCTTGTTTTAATTTGTGTCCTCTTTTTTAGCACAAATAAAAAAGGGCAAATTTAATTGTTTAGATGGATTTCCATTTCAACTTTATCATATTTGTGAGAATTTCTATAATTTGGATGTTTACCAAACTAGACGAGTTTGATGACCTTTCAATCAATTTAAGTGCTTCTTTCTGACTGTACGGCCTTAAATAATTGTAATATATTGGTGGAAATAGCGTATTTTTCTTCCACAGGAGCAGAATTGTACTCAGATGAAAGCTTTACAGCACCCCTTGTTAACACACTGTTAAATGCCGTCGCTGCCTTCCTCTTGTCTGGATAAAGATACCAAAGGAAAACAATGTATTTGCTCAAGATAAACTGGTTTCTGCTTCAAGTAAGTGCAAACATTTCTACAATGCCATCCTCCCAACAGTTGACCAAAGACAGCTTTTAAACAGTAGCATATTTGCTCATGTGGGCTAAACCCAGCTCAACTGATTTAATGGCTTTTTGCTTCAGGAGTCACTGGGCTCCAGGAGGAGATGGAGGGGGTTGGAGAGTTTTGGGCAAAGGATCTGGACAAAGCAGAGGCGAGTTAACATTCCAGTCTAACCAAAAGCAGAAAGCTGGATTTTAGGGTTCAGGGAGCAGACGGAGGGCACATGAAATCCCCATGCAGTCTGAGCAACAAGAGAAGAACACAGCACCTCCACAAATGTCAATCACTGCTCTCACTGGTGTGGTGTCACTGTGAAAAATACAGTTTTTGACTTTGCAAAACATCCAGAGGAGGGACAAGAGTTTATCCACAAGGCAGATTTCCTGTCCTGTTTCAAATAAGAAGCAAAACGAAGTTGAAACGAGGTTTAAAGAGATCCTCAGCAGAGCCGTTGAATGCTATGAACACGCTTTGCTGAGTCAGACTGAATTGTTTTGGAAATTGTGGCATTCCTGGAGGAAAACAAAGTGCTGCCAAGCTTCAGTGGGGAACAAAAATCCGGTGCATTAGAAGATGAAGCCGTCCCGTTAAAGAGTCAGAGACACGATTAGTTTGGAAAGTTGAAACCACTATTAGTAAGAGAATTGCTCATTAAATAAACAAAGGAAAATCACTGTAATGCTTAGTCCGTAGTGGGAGTTTATTTGAGTCACATCGCCGAGGCAGTTTTTAATCTCCTAGAATTAACTAAGCCTTTTTTTTTTGGCACTTCTATGACCTCACGGCATTTTGAGTCGCACTAATTGTCTTATAAAAAGTGTTACAGGATTGAATTTTCCTCGTTGGCTTTTAAAGCTGAAGAACTTTGTTGCGACTCACCACTCTCCGGCAGCACGCACTAATCCAAAAGTCGTTACGCGGAACCCACTAGACCAAAACCTGCTACTAAAATAAACTTACTGGATGGCACAGAAATAACACTCAAGTGAGCTTCCATAAACTTGTAAATTATAACTAACTTTTCCACACAAACTTTTTTGGAGAACAAACTACCCACCTTCTGCTCTCCAATCCGCGCGTCTTCTCTCCTTGCGCTTAATTGCTCGACCAGGTTTTCCTAATTAGAGCGCGCGCTCATCTGCGTCTGCGTGCGTCCGCGTCCGAGGCAGCCTTCAGTATAAACCATTGAACTATATGAATCATTCAGTCTGCGTTGACCCCATGTGTCGGGGTCCCGAACAAGAGGACAAAAGGCTCCTGCTCCCCTCCTCTTCCACGTAACTCGGCCCCATTCAAGAAGAGGAGGCCCCTCGTCTGAAACCTGAGATCCACAACGCTGACTACCGTTCTGCCCCACCGGGAAAAAAAAGGACTATGGGAATCCTATTATGGGTTTTATAATGTGATGATGCTATGCAAGTGTCACAGCTAAACCTCAGGTGGTTTATAGGAACTTTAAAGGAATTTCATAGAGGATAAAAATACCATGACGCACAAAC